>NW_009943113.1:0-47507 GCF_000696875.1 Nestor notabilis | reverse complement strand
AGGAATGCTCCATGCAATGAGCCAGAGCCAAGATTGTCCACAAGACTGCACAGGTAAAAGCAGTGATCTTACCAATAGAGGTACAGTCCATGAGATTAAAAGAAACTCCCTTGTAGTCTCCATTCTTGAAAGCTGTCAAGACCCAGGTGCATAAAACTCTGAGAAACCTAGTCTGATCTCAAAGCTGACTACTCAAGCTTTTTTAGGGAAGCCTGATACCTATGCAGTTTTGAAGGTTTAGGTTTGTTTTTTGGTTGGTTGGTATTTGGGGGGGGGGATTTTTTTTTTTCATAAAAATACATTTCATAGCAGATAATGCGTATTTAGTTTGTAGTAGTTTTATGTTTTATAAATGCATTCTTTCATTCATACATGAAAAAGTTTTATGGCAATTAGTTTTAATTTATGTTTTGTGGAAAAGCTAGAAATTATCAATTCATCTCTGCACTTCACCTGTTTTGCACATTTCACTTCTGAGACACTTGCACAAGAGTCAGACTGTGCATAACGTTGCTGTGAGGTGCCTCCCCAACATATGCTTACGAAAGTACTGTAAAAGAGACAATCTTGTCTGGTTAAGACAGCCTTAATTACTAGAAAATAAAAGAAAGGAAAAGAACAAAGGCAGGAAATAAACAGACACATGCAAGAGAAAAATTAGCAACATTTTGGGGACTTCAGGTGTATGTAGTGAACAGCAAGTCATGCCCATCTTCCTCTTGCAGAACAAGAATGAATAAAAGTGTCTCTCATTTCAATGAGACTGGCATTTCAACCCTATCTTTTCAGCTAGTGCTTATGTTCAAGTAGTTTACTTAATAATTCAGTAATAAAACTTTTACAGTCAAATTGTGAGACTTTAAATGTTTTGTTGAATGTGAGTTGATCCACTGACATTTGAAGGACTGCTTACATGTTTATATGCTGTTTTAAATAAAGTAAAATTCTTCAGGCCCTGCTTTATACATGCTGGGTTTCTATGTATTAATTCTGAGACTTTTTGAAACCAGACCATCTGTATTTTTTGCCTATATGTTTTCTGCTTTAAGCTGTCTTGTTGCCATGGAGTCTCTGTTCTGCATCAGAGAAATAAATTATTATTAAAGGGAAAGATGCTTATCAAAGTATGCAGCATAACTAACCATATATTTAGTAATAAAGATTGCAGAAATCTTTAAAGCAAGAGAGAGGCTTATTTAACTGTTTATGATTTTTATCTAAACACTGGACTTCATCGTTAACTAAGTAATTTCACACATATGGTTCTGTCCACACTGGATAACAGGACAGCCCCTGAAGTAATACAACCAACCATTCTTAGGCTTTGGTATTAATAATTAGTGGAATTAGATTCAGGAATGCAATGTATGTGATCTGCACTGACAATATAGGTATACCAACCATGAATCAGAGAGAATGAAATTCCTGTTGTTAAGAGGAATATTTGGTAAACCAACATGGATGACCAACGTAAGAGCAAACAGAGGTATTACTCCAAGTGGCTGAGATAGTTGAAAATAGTGCTTTGGAATGCCTGGGATGACTTTAGATCTCTGGAGAACAGCAGAGGACAATTGAAGATGGTAGTTTTGGATGCTGAAAACTGTATTTCAACTCCTTGAGCAGCTAAAGGCCTCTTCTCTCCAAAGTTATGAAAAGTTAAAATTAATTTAAAGTAGCTGTATGCAGATAACCTCACATGGACTGAAATACAGTTAAAAGACTGTAGCAAAGGGATAATATTTTGACTTAGGGAATCAATACTAGTTACCAGGAAGACCTTCAAGGATACAATTCTAAGGGTTAGTTTTACACTTGAATGATACGAAAGAATGAATTGGAGACAAGCTAATGGAAATCATAGCATACCCTATGGAGAACCTGAGGATATTAGTGAGAATAAAATACTTACTCGGATCCAAAAGTGATTTATAATATTGAACAAAAAAATTATAATAAAAGCTACAAAGTAAATAAAATTTTAGGGGATTAGTTGTACAATTTTTTAATTTTTTAATTTTTTGTGTGTGTGTATGCTTTTGTTGTTTTGTTGTTTGATTTTTTTTTTATTAAAAGCTATGAAAATTGCTAATGACAACAGCAGATATTAAAACAGTATTGGCTACAATTAAAAATCAGCACAATTTTAAGCTGCTTCTATGGAGCAAAGACCATTTCTCCAGGGGAAGAAATTTGGTCTACTGTAACTTCACCTTATTATGCAAATAGCCTGGTTTATTTTTTGCTTTCAGCCTGGTATTATATACTTATATTTCAACAAGTCTTCTCTGTACAGCTCAAATATAACTACAGTTGTAGATAAAAATTCCTAAAAGCTTATACAGCATAAATAAAAAAAATATTTTGAAGAATCAGCAGGCAGTTTCTTAGATGTTAATGGTGTCCATAAGATACTTTTGTCAGATAATATTTTAAAGAAAGAAAACTAATAAACTTCTGAAATCTTAACAAGAAGTGAAGTGTATTACTTGTCTTGACCAGTTTAGTCTTACACAAATTAGAATGAATAAAGAAAAAAGTATTCTGAAGACCAGAGAATCAAGTGGAAAGGAACACAAAGTAAGGGTCTGTATGTGTCAGAGTTCCTGGCAAGATACAAGAAAATATTTTTTGCATGGAATTATGTGCTTATAGAGTAACAGATAGAAGAACAGAAGCAAAAACTGAAAAAAGAGATGATCATCTGAATTTCCAAGTAACAGAAGTAGGATCTCGTATAGATTAATATTAATGCACAGAAATATTATCTAAGATGCATAGTACCATATGCTTGATTATTTTTACTGTGTATTAGATATAACACTCTTTGAAAGATGTTACTTACCCTGTAACTGTTTTAGTGGTAAATGAACTTCAGTAATTATTGTATACTTCTTTGTGAAATATATATAGTATTTTGTTATCTTTGGAAATAAACACATTATGTAGCTGATTATTATTCACACATTGACGTTTACATACAGCCACAAAAAGAATGAAGAGCAAGAGAGGAAAAAGAATACTACAACTGAGTAAACCACCATTTTAATATTCTTTTCCAGTAACTATATACCATTAAATTTGTGACTATAGTGCTGAGTGAAAGGGTGAGTTACTCAAACATCAAGCTATAATTGAGTTCTAAGGGAAATCAAAGCAGGGTATCACATACTATATGACACTTCCAAAAAATTGAAATTTTTGTTATATATCAGATCAGTTTGGTAATTAAGATTCAATTTGAGCCCTATATAAGGGAGTCTTATGGAATTTATTGACTAAAATGAAACTGCTTCAAGGCAGAACAAAATTATAATGTCTCAAATCACTTGTAAAGGTTGGGTGAGTAAATTGTGACATATCATTACAATCAGGAGGTGCCAGTTACATGCTTCCTGGTGCACCCACCAATTCCATTTCCTTATGACTGAACTAGAATATTAATTTAGTTGCAGATCCTGATATCTTATTGGACTTCTTCCAGGCACTTCAGAGACATAGAGATTTAGGGACATATCAGAATGATCAAACATTCAAAGAAGGCTTAATTTCTATTCTTTGAACTAAATTTTTATCGAAAGACATCTTTTCCAAAAGTTGCAAAGATACTAAATGTAGCTTGGCTTTATAGCAGATAAATTTTTCCACATAGAAGTGTCATATTTTATATATTTTTTTAACACTTAAGGCATTAGAACACTTGAAGAATGAAGAATTACTTTATATATCAAAGCAAGTATTCCAAATATTATTATTTATATTGAGACAGTGCGTCAGTATGTTTATGATTGATATATGTTGGATTAGTTATAGAAAAAAATATCCCCTATGGATCAAATAGAAAAATTCTTGTTTAAACACATTCTGGTAGTTAATATCCACAGGCTTCTGAAATAATGAAAGAAGTATAATGTAAGCTCCAGAGAAAGGAAATCTACTTCCTTGTAGGGCATACAAACTATTAACTTTTCTTTGCTGTAGATATTTCACTGTAGATCATTCAAGACTATGCAGGATGGCATAAAAACCCCAAAATACTCCATTTATGTTTCAGAAAGCACTATTAAAAATTAAATATTTTTAGAATCCACCGGTTATGACTTCCTTATTCTGTTTTGAAAATCGAAGTCATATATTGTCCTTTACAGAAAGATTACTCAAAAAAACCCTCAAACCCCAAAATCATTGAAAGCCTCAAGAAGCACTGCAGATGCTTCTGTCTAGCTCATAACCCATAAAATTGAAATATATATGTTGATTATGTATGTTGTTCAGTCCTCCCATTTTAATACAATAGACTCAGTGAATAACTTTAAAAATCAAAATAAAATCAGGCATTACATTTTCACAAATAATGTGAAAATAGTGTCATGTGATGACAAGATTAAATACTGAGGTTGAGAATATATATGATGTTTTATATCCTAGTATTTCAAGCAGGATGAGGTTAACCTAGAAGTATTATTCCTGTCAATCAACTTAATCTTATTGACACTAATATAATTTATGTTATGGGTCTTCAGTATATTTCACAGAATCACAGAGCAGTTGAGGTTGGAAGAGATCTCTGGAGGTCATCTGGCTTCTTAAACTTTAGTTAAAAATGAGTAGACAAGAATAAGGGAGTAACTTAAGGGTAAATGACTTGCCTGTTGAGAAGGGGCAGGCTGTAAGTCACTGCAAAAGCAGCAGAGTTGTTCTGCACTGATTAACTGATGTCTACCCAGTCATATAACTAGCTGTGTCTCAAGTTGCTTGAGATCCCAGTAGAGAATCTAGACAAGTTCCCATACAGAAGCAATCTGAGAGATTTCATGAGTGACTAAGGCATAACAGAGTGGACCCTGTGGCCCAGACACAGGACCATGCACTACAAATCTGGGATCTCTCGTTTCCTCTAGAGAAAAACAGCCTCTAGGACTGGCCTGATGATTTCTCCCAGGCCACATTGCCTCTCTTTTTTTCCTTAAAATTTAAGTGTTTTGGTATTGAGCCCATTTAGTCTTCCTCCTGTCAGTTAGGACCTACACTATGACAAGACTGCAATCATGGGAGCAGAATTCTGGAAAATTTGAATAGCGGGGTCAACTGAATTTCCAAAGAGAAGGCTTTTTGTTTGTTTGTTTGTTTTTTGGTTGGGGTTTTTTTTTAATCATACACTTGTTTATTCTGTCAGAATTTGGAACTGGCTATATAGAAATTAATTTAAAAGCTTATTAAATGTTATATTTATTGAATTAAAAGATTATCTACATTTATAAGAATGCATAACTGAAATGAGACTTCACAATCAGAAGAGGAAGACTTTGTCTCTCCATTGCCATATATTAGTAAAAGAATACGTTTAATTGAATAAATCTTGATCCACCAACCTACAGGAATATCTATATATGTCCATATACCTTATGATGTATGAGATCTCCGAGAATCTTTTTTTTTAATTGATTTACATGTGCATGTGCATAAATTGTGAATGCTTCTCACTATCACAACAAATGTATCTGCCTAAGCCACTTCACTGGGATAAATTTTACTAAGATTGTCCTGCCAATTACAATTAAAAGTGTTCCAATCATGTTTAAAGTAACAAATTGCCCCCACCTAGTCTTTTGTGGCATAATGGAAACCAGGAACTTATTCTGTCAGTTATGATTAGAAGGGTGAATACCATGGTAAAAGGTCACTCAGCCTTCTGCTGAATGGAATGAGCTCCAGGAACGTGCTTTTAACACTATGTAATATTAATGTAACAAAACAATAGGCTTTCTGGTGTCACTCTGTTGACATGAATGAAATAATGCTAGAGGAATTACAAACCAAACATTTAAAACGTGACAGCTGCCTAACTGGGATAAAGTGCAATTCATTAAATTTTTCTTTAATAAGTAACTTATTTTGTTTAAATTGGAAAGCATATGAATGCAAAAAGAAACATCACAGAGCTGGCAGAAGAAGTATTAAGAGAAAGTACTAATACTGATTGAAAAAAGTATTTGGATCAGTAATACAGATAGTGAAAGGACTGGGCTTAATACAGCCAGAGAATTAGGTGTGGTCAGTAAGATACAGCTAAAATATTTAGATGCTAGTGCAAAGAAGTAGAACAGAGTAAGTTAAGCTTCTTAAGTATAGTGTGAAAGATGACAAACCAAAGAAAGTGCTCTATGCTGGATAACAGCATAGAGCATGAAAGCCTACTTTTCCATTTTCAGGGAGAAAGAATAATAAACATGGCTGGAATAGAATTGTGATGGACTGTAATTTGGTTTGACCTTTTTTTCTTTTTGTTTCAACCTTTTTTTCTTTTTGTTTCTTTTTTCTTGCTTCCTATGTTATTTTCCTTTAAAAAGACAGGGAGTAGAAGAAGTGAATACCTGGAAGAACAAGAGATTGTTCATTTTCTGAAGAATTTTTGGGCATCCTTAAGTAGAGCAGTTTCCAGTAACTGCAAGATATAGCAGGATAAAGGACCACAGACAGGAGGAGGCAAGTTAAATCGATAGAGGTGTTACAAAGAGGGCATGGCCCAGACTCAAAGATGACAAAAAAAATTCATTTCCTAGGGATAAAAGTACACTGTGGTAGTGATTCAATCATTGAGTTCAATAAAACCAAAACTGGAATAAAGTTCTAACTTAGTAGGAAATCTTGGATAAATGGAGGATAATTTACAAACTGTTTTTCTTTCCATACTGTCTTACCTAGTGACTTTGAGATATTTTTATTTGAAAGTAAAGTATTTCTGTTTATATTTTACTGAAATCTGTGTTTTCACTCTCTGCTTTTCTTTTTTTTGACCCTGGTAAATTTTTTATAAAAGTATACAAAGAAATAAAAAGTGTAGATCAAAAAACCTCAAAGCTCTGTCCAACTGAAGTCCTATCAGAAGTACAAAAGGTATAGAGAAAATGGTGTGAAGTAGTATTAATAAAAGAGCCTACTAAAAAATATGACAGGACAGCATGGAAAAAGCACCCTCTTTGTAGCTCAGAAGATGTATTAGCAGAGACACTGTACAGAAAAATTACTCTACTATTGAGATTTGAAATTGTTTTCATTCTCTCTTTTATTGATTTCTTTGGAAAATCGGTGACTGGTTTAGGAAATAAGAAAACTTCTGTTTCATTTAAATATATATTTATATATGTATAAATTAGCTAGGGAATAAGAGATAACTGATGAAAATGTTTAAGACTTCAAATGAGATCTGTTTTAACCTTCATAACAACACTGACTGACGTTAATTAACAATATACTTTCCCAATAGTTAATTTTTTTTCTGTATCCATTATTACCACTACCTGCATAAAAAAATGAGTCTTAAACAAATTCATCCCAAATTAGTTCTGAACATTTTCAGACCTGGAATACAGTTTCTAATTGAAACTTATTTTTTTTAATATGTAATGTCTGGATGAGATGTGATTTCCTCCCTCACATATCATCTTCCAGACTAAGAGAGGAATTCATGTTCTATACTCAAATTTGTGACCTAGGTTTCTTACAGAGAGAGGTTTCAAGGCATAAGCTCTCCTGAAGTTTCTTATTTTAAACCTCCACAGAACAAGTTTTTCTACATGGAGAATGAGATACTCCTATTATTAGATATTTCTATTTTCTGCCTTTGGCTTAGTGAGCTGTTTGGGTTTTTTTTCCCTTTGGTGTTTTGAGTTCTGTTTTACATTACCTTTTTCTTCAGTCTCTGTTGTAAGAAACATAAGTAATGTACATAAGTACTAAACTGGAATTTTTCAGATCAATTCTCCAAACCCACTGCCAAATTTTAAGACTAAAACAAATTAAACCCCTCTCCTGTGAGGATTTCAGTCATAAATTTTGCTGAATCTTGATTGCTAATGCATTTTAAGGAAAAGGAAAATGGATCTTACTTTTTATTAAAAATAATCATGGATTTGATAAATTATTGCAGTTAGAACAAGCCTCAGATGAAAGATCTTCATGATCAGAATTTATGTGAGACCTCCATAAATATTAAATAACTTATTTCTGTGATCTGAGAAATAGAAACTTTATTTTCCTTCCAAAATAGCATAAACATGTTTTATATATGCACTGGAACATTTAGGAATCAGGCAGGCATTAGAGAATGTCAAAGACAGTGAAAAATTAATTAAAATGAAAGGCAACACCACAGTAATCAATTCTCTGCATCGCAGCCTTGCAGAATTAAACTGTTCTTTTAGATCTTTAATCCACTTACACTGTTTTCATTGCAGGCAGATCAATACAAAATTAAACAAACGTTTCCCAAAACCTTCGTTTTACCTTTAGTTTGTTCATTGCTATTGCTGATTAAGGCATCTTTTGAATTGTTTTTAGAATGATCTCCCCCAAAAGCATTCTTTCTATATTTAGTACATTCCTCTCTGTTAATGCAACAGATCATTCCTAAAGCCTTCAAAATTACCTCTTTCACAATATTCAGATCCAAGCTAAGTGCCTTCATGAATTAGTCTTTTCCACTGCTACTTAGTTCTACAGATCTGGTTCCAGAAGTGGAAAACATTTTTTCTTGAAAGACAAAAGGCTGTCAATGTAGCAGTAGGCACAAGAGGCATCCCGAGAGATCAAAGGAGCCAATAGATACTTAAAGGATACTTCTTCTGATGGTGTGCTCCCCACTGCCAACCTGACCTTTATTTCCCATAACTATGCTCAAGCAATAACCACCAGTGGCAATCATAATGGATATGTCTGGTCATGATGGCTGCATCCAACTCATACTGGATTAGGGGGAGACAGATATCAACACAACAGCAAAGGGCTAATCTGAGCAATATGCCCCCCCCCCAGCCATAATGCTGGTAAAGGTCCAACTCAAGCCAAGTTTGGAAGAAACTAAGTTCCGTAGTCGGTTGCAAATATGACTTTAAGTAAGTTATCTTACTTGATAAATACTGGACCGTCCAGGACCTATTAAGATGTCCTGCATGGCAGTGGGCTGCATGCCAGGATTTTCTCTTGAGTAGGGGCACCTCTCGTAATTACTTCTTGAGGCTGAGAGAGTCCTTACCCCAACAGATCCTCAGTAAGTGAATGGAGAATGAGCACACTGAAATCTTAGCTAAGGGATATAGAAGATTGCTTGCACATTTATAGACCTTTAGACATAAACAGTTGGCCAAGACTGAGACTAGGATTGGGTCCAGCCACACCTAGACTCCCCTTTGAGAAGGAGTTCAGAAAGCAAGACGATCCTCATGACTCAACGAAAGGTTCTCCCTGACAGTTTTGCCTGACCCTGTCCTCTATGCAGTAAATAATGAAGTGTACCTTGCCATCAAATCTTGTTAAACCACTCTCTCTTTTACCATTGAACTTTGTTAACTCACTGGTTAATATCAATAAAGTATATTGTTACCTCTCTCTTACAAGTGAAGTGCATGACTCTATCTGTGACACTTCTGAGCAAAATCAATACTCTAACTTCAACAAGAAGAATGATAACAAGGTGGACACTTTCTTGCCTTTAATCTGCTTTGTTGGGCCCTGTGATTGTGTTAGAAGGCAGTCTCAATGACCTCAAACTGAAGAGAACATTGAACCATGTCATTAGCTCTGGAATAAGCATTCTTGCTGTTCCATTCAAATTACAACCAAGTTTTAGGAGTGGGTTACAAGACCAGACTTAGGTACCTATCTGGCAGCATGAGGTCTGAGAACGATCATGCTCAGCACACCCAGTTATGAAGCCAGGTGCCTGTGCAGCTAGTTGGTTCACTCTTTTACTGATTTTCTCTGATTTCTCAGAAAAGCTTGAAGTATTGTACCAACAGACAATAACAGGAAACATCATGATTAAGTAGACACAGACACCTTTTTATTTACAGTAAGTGATGTAAATGTTGCTCAGCTGTGTAAAGTAATGCAACAGCATCTGGCTCAAACTGAGAAACTGTAGAAATGCCGCTTTGCATAAAATAAAAGAATTATTTTATTTGAAAAATTGTTAATTTATTTATTTAAATTATTTATTTATTGTTGAAAATTTATGCTAACACTAATATCAGGTAAATAATGTCAATGTTTTTTGTCTTGAGTCAAGTTACAGTTAAAAAAGATCTAAGGTATCTTAAAGATCTGAAAAAAATCTTGCAGCTCTGGAAGAAACTACTTTATTAACACCAATATTTTCATGTTGATAATAGTTTCTAGCACCACTTTCTTACATGTGCTTTATGATTAATTTGGCAGTCCTGCTGTATCTAATACAGACTTTCTGTATCAAGAATAAATGCTCCCATACTTGTGTTTAGTTCACAAAATACTATTTCCTTTCACTGTCTGGTTACACTATAACTCTAAATATCACTGTAGGGCTGTATCTGTTCTGGCCATATTCTTTTTGAAAACTGCTGGATTCTTCTCCAACAAAATACTTTCAAATTATTTAAGGTTTGCAAGCCATTCATGAAAAAAAAGAAGAGCACCTGATCTATTAGCAATATGTGAATGTCTAGTGATATAATGATTGAGCTGAGTAACTTCTATCTTTTCCAACTTTATTCATTCACATTCTGTACATGAATCCTTCTTAGTTTAAAGTATTGAATGCAGGTTATTATATTAGCCATTCTCATCTTTTCAGTTCTTATTAGAGTGGTAAGAAATCTGGAAAAGTATTAGTTTATGACAAAGATCTTTGGTGGGTCAGTTATTAATTAGAGAAGTGAAGAAATTCATGCTGAAATATCCTATGCCGCTTTGACACACCTTCATTGTACTACAACACTGAGGTTGTCTTTTGAGACGTGTGCAGACCTATACTTGCCACATATTAGTGAATGTTCAGTTGAAGAAAAGATCTAGGCATATATAAATAAATGCCTGTCTTTTTTTGTCTTTCTGTCTTCCCCCGACCTCCAACCCACCTTATGAGGCAACATATTAGATGCCTTATAGCACAAAGACACTCACCTATATCTTTTCCACATTTGAGGAAAGGACAGAAAACTACTCAATGAAGGGACAAAGAAAAGAATGTCCTTAAAGAGAAGATAAATGCACAGTATTCTCCACATCTGTTATACTTGTTTCTCTGTTTTGATTCATAAGTCTCTCTCTCTGCATATAAACTTTCACTAGAAGACTAGAAGCAATTCTGGATATGAAACAGAGACAATGGATTGTACCCAAAGCTAGATCCACAAATCCATTTGGGTGTCTCCTGCTCTAAGAGAAGGGACAAAGTAATTAAGATATACAGCTGCTGGGATGAAATTCACCTTATTTGGCTCAAGACATAAGTCTTTTCTCCCAGGAACAACCTGCTAAACTTCCAGTATTTCTTGGACTTTATAAAATGTGGGTACAAATGTACTACAGTAAGTAGTACTTAGAAGAAAATTTCTATCATTAGACTATTATACATTATATGGGCCTTTAAGATCACCTTCTCCAGCTGTGTTCTCAGATAAAAGAATCTGATGGATACTGATAAACAAAAAGCCCCAAACAAGCATACAAAGCCCTGCAGTCTTTCCAATTTTTTCTTTTTTTAAAAGCTACAGATGAACAAATTTTAGGGTTTTTTTCTTCATAATTTATAATTATCTGCCAAACTATTATTATATTTCCTCATCTCTGGAATGGTAAACCCAGAAATACATATATAGAGACAGATATAATTTCTGAAGTTAAAGAAGGATTTTTAAAATTATATTTTTAATAAGTCAAATGAAATCATTTCAGTGCAGAGTGTAAATACATCAAACTACCAGTGATGTTCAGTTCACATTTTAAATGAGAAAACAAATTAAATGATACTAAGACCATATAACAAAAAATACCCTGGCAATTAAGGTAGAAATATTTCACTTCTAGAGTTACAGAATTTACTAAACCAACAAAATTGATGTCAATATATTGATAACTCTAAATTGAATTGTAGAGACATGTATGTTAGCTAATGATTAGCTAGTTAAGACCTCACACAAGTAAGAAACTTGATGACCTAAAACATTATTTAGGATTTCTGGACTATGTCTCTAAATCGTAATTCTTCCTCTGTTACCTCTTGTTTATATCTCTCAAAATACACAATTAGAAATCAAAACACACACACAAAAGCACTCTGTGTCAGGTTAACCTTTGAATTCTCCATCTTTCCCCATTTCTATCCCACTGGATTGTAACATTCATCTGGATGCGGAGAAACTCCTCAAGTCTGAGCAGGTTTTGTGTGTCTCCCAAGGCACACATATTCACATACATATGAATTCCACACATATTCAGAAATTAGGCGCTGTTCATTCTAAACCTCCTGGGGACTTCTGTAAGTTAGGCATCTACATGCCTTCTGAGCACTTTTGAAACAGGCTGTAAAACATTAATCATGTTGAAGTTATCTGTGCCCTATAAATTCAAGATTTGGGGATACGAAGAACTTCAAAGAGCATTGCAGCTCCAAAGCTGGCTTTAGTTATTTTTTAACTCGGATTGATAGGTGAGGAAAAAGTGAACAAGACCTGAACTACCTTTCACTGTAGTTCCCATTAAGACAGAATAGGAGACCCTCCCCACACTATTGTGACTGCTGCCGCCTGGCAGGATCTGCCACAGGCTGAGAGAGTGCTGCTGCCCAGGCAGGCACGACCAGACCAGCATGGGGAGAACAGATCTCTGTGTCATGGAGTGGGGGACACCTGCTGCCTCCCCAACAAAACCTCCAGAAGGAGCCTCCAGGGCAGAAGACAGACTCACCAAGTCCCAAGTGGCGGCCCAGTCAAGAGGACAAGAAATTCCCACCACCATCATCTTCTGCCTTGCAGTGACTGCCAGCCACAGGATGTTAGCAGCTTGCTGTAACTGCTCCAGACTTATGGAAGAAAACAGCGCTGTCAGCCATGATGCACCCTCAAAGGAATATTGGAAGGTGAACACAATAAACAGAGAAAAAAGATAGGTACTAGATGGTGTTTTATAATAGATTTAAGTTTTCATGATTTTTTTCTGAATTAGATCATTTGGACTATTTAACTGTTAAAACATTTAAAGTAATTTGTTGGCTCCATATATGCATTGTGTTACCTTTTGCCCACAGCAAACTATGGACATAATGTTTCAACTCCTACACACAGCTCAGATATACCAGCTTTGTACAGCCTGGCCGTCAACAACTTCCTGTGAGTATATAGCAGGCATTTACCTGCTCGGTCCGCGATATGTCCTATCACGAGAAGTCTAGCCATTTAAATATGCTATATAGAAAGTTCCAGGCAGTGAACTGTTCTGTTTGTTTCTATGCATATAGCACTTAGCTACATCCTTCTGTTCAGTTTGCTTCTAAGTTCCTTTTACAGGCACTTTTCACAGAAAATGAGAGCACAACAACTATGGAAGCTGAAGTGCAGTAAGAGAAAACTTATGAGAAGTACGAAAAATTCAAGTACAGTGAATCTCTGGGACAACAGGGTGCCCGTCTGAGAGTTCTGACAGAAATAAAATTCAAAATACCAACATCATGGGTGAACTTCACCTTTTAAAACTGTAGTTTCTTCTGCATATTGTGAAGTCCCTTATGGATTGCTGTCTATAAAAGAGAAGCCAAGGAAGGAAATCCAATTAGAGGTTGGACAGTTTCTCCACAATTCCCTGGAAACCCAATGCTTAATTTAAGGACAAAGAAAGGTTTCTCAAGATTTCTTTGTGTTCAGATTTTTTTTGTTTTTGTTCAGCCAAAAGACTTCGGAACAGAAAATACGGCATAACTACAAAATATGCAGTTATGTGATATGTACATATGATTTTGTGAAATTAGTTTGCATATGCATCTTACCTCAGTTATTTTTGCTTTTTTAAGATTTATAATGACCATTTTACACCAACTCCTGACTGCTCACTGCTCCCTCTATGTTTAAGGCAATTTCCACTGTAAAATTTTTCATTTGTACTCGCCCCTAGAATGAAACTGAGAAGGAAATACTGAGCTGTAAGACCTGTACATTTGGAGGTCTATCCCAAGAAACAAACTCCCATCCCTGAACATTGAGCAATGGGAAAAAAACCATGTATGATGATAATTACAGACGTAAAAGTCAGTAGATGAGTGCAAAGCAGGTGTTGTGGATATCTGCTGACTCTAGAATTAGTTTAAGCACTCAGCTACCTGTAGGTTGTAGAAGCCTTATCTAGGGTTGTATGACTTTTTAATAACTCTGGACACCTAACATATTTCTATGCTTACAGGCTGTGTGAACATACCCTCTAGGTTCTCCACATAATGCCTGAACAGGATTAAGCATCCAAGAAAAGTATTTGGCCACAGTCAGAAAAAATGAAATGTAATTAATTAAATCAGGACCATGTGAAACATGGTGGAGGACATAAAAATTTCTGGGCCAGGTATAATTTCTTTACATAAGCACAACTTTCAGGATGGCATAAATACTTAACAGTTCCCATAAATACACAGTAGCTTCCTATTTTTTTTTTTTCTTCATGGTAACTTTTCTTTCTCTTGACTGAACCAGTGATTTTCACAGTCTTATAGAATCATAGAATCAGCTAGGTTGGAAAAGACCTTTAAGATCATCAGTAGCATTAGGAGAAGAAGGAAAGTGAAAGAATAAGATTCATTGACTGTTGGCTTAGGCAGTTTTATTAAGTGAAACCTACCTTTTGGGTAGAGGTGGGGATAGGCAAAAGAAAGGAAAAAGGAAAGAGGAAAGAAGAAAGAGGAAAGAGGTAAGAAGGAAGAGGAAAGAAGAAAGGGAGTGGGGGGAGAGGCTGATGCAGGAAAAAGACTATGAAGGTCATCAGAAAATGTCTTCATAACTGATAGCAGGCTGAATTCAAAAGGAGCTTTCTGCCTTTTCTGCCTGACTATAACATACTTGTTCTGCTAGGGGCAGTTTGTTCTTGCTTGCTCATGTTAACAATAAATCGGTTTGATCATTCATGTCAGTTGTCTTGAGGATTATAGTCAAAGGATAGTGAACAGATAAAAAAGACTATGTTCTGCAAAATTAAACACTTTGTAAGAAGCAAGAAGCCTAGCTTGTTCTCTACTACTGACTGCTTAAGGAAGACATATCAATAAGCTCCTTCATCATAGGCTACAGATCCCCATCTTGAATATTGCTCCCCAAGATTAATTTAAAATTCATCCTTGTATAAAGGTGAGGGAATTTAGATCTATATTTAGTTTCCTAATTAGCCACTAAATCATGGGATTTTTAATTTCTTGGGTGAAATACATTATTAAAACCAGCATGTGTCTGGGAGGGGTCATAAAACTAATGTAGTAACAGTTACCTCTTTTGAAGGTAGTACTTCAAAAAAACAGTGAGATGTGAAATTAAAGAAATATTTTTTTCTATATTTAAGTATAGTTTTTGTAACTAACAGCTGCAAAACCGTGGGGGGAAATAGTCACTAGTCTTGAAGTTTGTAAATAGCATGAACTGTTTGAGTTAGGGATTGCTCTCAAATTAGAGATAAATGGGATACTGAGAATTAAAGTATTTTCTTAGGTCTGCTTACAGTCTTTATCACACAAGATGCACTGACTTACTTAACATAGATAAAGTCAGTGACAGTGTAGCTGAACTAACTCTTTTCATGTTGCCCTTGACTGTCTATTTTTCTTTAACAACTTGGTATTATTTATTATAAATACTTTTTCCTGAACTAATGTGGAAAGATAATCACTAAATCTAATATTTCAGAAAACAATCTAGTCCCTTGAAATACTGTAGACGAATTATGCTTAGTTTACAGCCTACATACAAATCAGTATATTTCTCTGTATTTCCCCAGATGCACATTTAGTCATTCTTACTTCTGTTTAAAACATTCTAATCAGAGACCGGATTTTCAATACTTACTGAATTCTTCTAAGAAAATTACTGCAAAATGAGTTACATTGGCTTTTTCTTTTAAGTTTGTAAATAGAGGTATGGCTTCATGAAAATCTATTTTTTACTTTAATATATTTTAGAAAACACAGGAAAGAATAGTGTTCTACACCTTTGGGTTGCTGGTTTAGGGAAAGGATATATTTGTGTCTGTCTTTGAAAAGCCTGATACTATTGTGTTGGAAAAAGTACTTTGGACCTCTTGAAAACCAGCACACATCTGAGATTACTGTAGGTGAATAGCATCACTTGGGTCCCAGCAAGACAAAGCTATAGATTTTTTTAAATACTAGCACTTTTTCATCAATTATATTTTAATGGTCATACATGACTGATGCATTTTGATACTAGAGGGTGAAAAGTCTATTTTGAAATAATAGCCAGGTAATGTTGAAAAGCCTCCCCGAGCACCTTACACATGTTCAGACAGTAGGGGACTTTACCAGAGATGTGTCAAATTTAGCCTGGTTAACTCAGATGAAAGAACTGATCTCTTGAACAAGATGAACACAATTTGTGCTACTAGATTTCCCTCATATACCCAAGCACTCCACTTTAAAGAGGATGTTAAATTAAGGCAGTATCATAGCAGTAGGGAGAGGATTCCAGCAGAGATAGCATTAAAATTAACTTTTTCTGATAGCAAAAGCTGTTGTATAAGAGAATGAGGGGTCAGGGGGATGGGGGAGAGGCTGTGTTTAGTTCCATGACATAAGCAATATCTCTGAAACTTATACAGATGATAACAAAGTAAGGAGTTACCATCAGGTAGTCCAAGTTATAATGAACCAGTTTTACTGCTGCTACGTTCAATGACATAATCTTTCTATTGCTTGGAATGGAATGTATATAATACCATGTCATACTTCCTCTCTTAAATTTTCAGTAGAATACCCTCCTCCTTCCCTCCTTCTCTGGGAAAACAGCATTTGAAATTTTTGTGGTACCATTACACTTGCTCCATTTCTCAAGCACTATGAGCAAAAGTGATTCAGGATCCTTTGCCTTTCTGACAGGTTTTGACAAGCCAAGATAGTTTCCTTGAAATTCAGAATTTTTAAGGAAAAAGAAAAATGGGGGTTGAATCTGATTTCAATAGGACCTGGAAGGTCCTTGGAACCTTCTAGTGTTATCAGAGGCAGCTCCTTCTAATCCTATGGGCTTTTCCTAAACTGTGAGATATGTTTACTCCACAAGGAGGCCTACATACAAGTCTTCCAGTTGGGCAGGCATCTAATGCTGAACCATATTTGTCCATATCTGAGTGTTTCTTTCAGGGCAAAGTAGACTGTGATGGGTAATGGAACCTATATCTTGTTCTGGGATGGAATCATCATACAGCTTTATCTGCTTACTCATTTCCTGGAACTAATGAAAAGACAAATATTTTAGATTTAGTTTAGACATAGAATCATAGGATCATAGAATAGTCAGGGTTGGAAAGGACCTTAAGATCATCCAGCCCCTCTGCCACAGGCAGGCACACCACACACTAAACAATGTCACCCAAGAATCCATCCAGCCCAGCCTTGAACACTGCCAGAGATGGACCATTCACAACTTCCTTGGTCAACCTGTTGCAAGGCCTCACCACCCTCGATGTAAAGAACTTCTTCCTTATATCTAATCTGAACTTCCACTGTTGAACTTTGAACCCATTACCCCTTGTCTTGTCACTACAGTCCCTAATGAAGAGTCCCTCTCCAGCATCCTGCTATGAGGTCTCCATGCAGCTTTCCCTTCTCCAGGCTGAACAGCCCCAACTTTCTAAGCCTGTCTTTACACAGGAGGTGCTCCAACCCACTGATCACCCTCATGACCCTCCTCTGGACTTACTCCAACAGCTCCATAACCTTCTTCTGTTGAGGGCACCAGAACTGCACGCATTAATCCAAGCGAGGTCTCACGAGAGCAGAGTTAGAGGGGCAGGATCACCTCCTTCAACCTGCTGGTCACACTTCTTTTGATGCAGCACAGGATACAGTTGGCTTTCTGGGCTGCAAGTGCACACTACCAGTTCATGTTAAGTTTCTCATCAACCAACACTTCCAAGTCTCTTATCCGCCCAACCTGCAGCTCTACCTGGGATTGCCCCAACCCAGGTGTAAGACCTTGCACTTGGCTTGGTTGAACTTCATGAGGTTGGCATTGGCCCACCTCAGTAGTGCATCAAGGTTCCTCTGGATGGCATCCCTTCCCTCCAGTGTGTCAACTGAACCACAGAGCTTAGTGTCGTTGGCAAACTTGCTGAGGGTGCATCAATCCCACTGTCTATGCTGCTGACAAAGATGTTGAACAGGATCAGTCCCAACACTGACCCCTGAGGGACACCACTTGTTACCCATCTCCAGCTGGATATTGAGTCATGGACCACAATTATTCGCATGTGCCCATTCAGCTGATTTTTTATCCACTGAGTGGTCCATCTATCAAATTGATGTCTCTCCGATTTAGAGACAAGGATGTCATGCGGGACAGGTTAAAACATTTTGCACAAGTCCAGGTAGATGACGTCAACTGCTCTGCCGCTGTCCATCAGTCCCGTAGCCCCATCATAGAAGGCCACCAAATTGGTCAGGCAGGATTTCCCCTTGGCTGTCACCAACCACCTCATTGTTTTTCATGTGCCTGAGCATGCTTTCCAGGAGAATCTGCTCCAAGATTTTGCCAGGCACAGAGGTTAAACTGACTGGTCTGTAGTTCCCTGGGTCTTCCATTTCCCCTTCTTGAAAATGGTGGTTATATTTCCCTTTTCCCAGTCATCAGGAACTTCGCCTGACTGCCATGATTTTTCAAATATGGATAGTAGCTTAGCAACTTCACCCACCAGCTCCTTCAAGACCCGCGGGTGGATTTCATCAGGTCCCATGGACTTGTGCACATTCGGGTTCCTAAGACGATCTTGAATCTGGTCCTCTCTTACATGGGCCTAAGGTCTTCATTCTCCCGGTCCCTGCATCTGCCTTCCAAGCCTTGGGCAGTGTGGTCAGAGCACATGCCAGTGAAGACTGAGGTGAAGAAGTCATCAAGAACCTCAGCCTTCTCCAAATCCAGGGTAGCCAGTTCTCCTGATAGCTTCTAGAGAGGGCCCACACTGTCCGTAGTCTGTCTTTTATTTTACCTATAGAAGCCTTTCCTGTTATCTCTGACATCCCTTGCCAGATTTAATTCTAGCTGGGCCTTAGCTGTCCTAACTTGGTCCCTAGCTTCTTGAACAATATCCCTGTATTCTTCCCAGGCTGCCTGTCCTCGCTTCCACCTTTTATAAGGTTCTTCTTCCCCCTCTAAATTTCCTCAGCAGATCCTTATTCATCCATGAAGGCCCCAGTAAAGATACCTGGGTAATTATAATCACAGAATCATAGAATCATAGAATGCTTAGGTTTGGAAAGGACCTAAAGATCATCTAATCCCAATCCCCCTGCCATGGGCAGGGATGCCTCCCACTAGACCAAGGCCCTGTCCAACCTGGCCTTGAACACTGTCAGGGATGGAGCATTTACTGCTTCTTTGGGCAACTTGTTCCAGTGCCTCACCACGCCCACAGTAAAATCAGATGCCAGTAACCAGCCTCCAGTTAGACCTTGTACCATTGATCACAAGTCTTCAACCCTGATAGGTCTAGTCAATTTTCCTCTCATCTTGCTGAACACTTACTCAGCCTATATCTCCCCAGTCTGGCTAAAAGAATATTACAGGAAACTCTTTCAGAGGCCTTGCTTGCAGCCATACACTGCTCTCCCCTCATCCACAAGGTGAGTCGTCTTATCGTAGGAGTCAATCAAATGGTTCAATTACAATTTACACATGGTAAATTTTTCCTGAGTATTCCAAATCACTTTGTTGTTCCTCACATGCTTTGAAATGGCTTCCAAGAAAGTATGCTTTGTAGTACAGGCTGTATTGCTATGTAACTCAAAATAATTCCTGTGTTCATCCTTTATATGTCTAAATAAATAAATCTGAAAAAAGTAGCCAGAGCTACCCAAAACTAAAGATTTAGCTCACCATTTTTTTTAAAAATAACATAGTTAGTCCAAAGAGCTGCCACTAACACATTACCCCCCAAAAAATCTGAACTGTAGACATTCCATAGAATCATAGAATCAACTAGGCTGGAAAAGACCTTTAAAGTCAACTGTATAATCAAAAATTTATGTGAAAGGACAGTAACTCTGAAATTTAATAACTGTTTTCAAAGAAAAAGATGGACTTCAAAGTTAAGGACTTCTCATGAAGAATGTTTTACTGATAAACAGAAACAACTTCAGTTTCTGATGACTGAGGTTATGATCAGTTTTGAAATAGAAAACACTGATCAACTCTCTTCTGGTTAGAAGAAAAATCTCTTTTCTTGTTTCAGGTACATTTTCCTACTTCTTTAAGACCTTTGATTCAATCTTTATGCTGCAGTCACCATGTATCTGTCCAATTACATTAATCAGAAGTTCATAGTAGGATAGACTAAAGTTGAATGTATTTTGAGTGGAGTAATATCCCGAGTAGAGATTTTTTTTGCTTTTTCTTTGAATTTCATGCTGAGATCAGAAAATATGTTGTCATACTTTATTTTCTTTACTATACACAATGAATTTTGGTATTTATTTCTAAAACTTTATTAATTTCAATACTGAATTTGCTAAATTTCAAGATGTGTCACAGTGCCAGCCTTTCATGGAAGCCAGCCAGCAGAAGAGGAGGCTGTTTTATCAGGAGTATTTCTTGTTATTGAGATTCTTATTTAAGGCTCTTAACCGTAAGTTTTCAAATGTCTTTTAACTTGTATGATGTCTCATATGAGTTAAATGGCTTTTATTTTATATTACCAAGAAGACAAATTGCAGATAAACTGCAATTGTTTATGAGGTGCTTATTATTCTGTTTTCACAAAAAGATTAGATAAACATAACAACACTTGGAATGGAACAGGTAAGTGCTTATTTGTTATGGAAGTTCATTCCATAGTTCTCAATCATTTCCTCACCAATAAATATCAATGTGGCTGGGATTTCAATCTTCACTTAACAAGTGGAAGTTAGAATTAATCCATTATCTTGCATGCCTACCCTCCTTAATTTAAAAGGTTTGAAATGACTGAATAATAGAGTTTTTTGATTATCTTTTATAAAAGATTCATAACACTTCCATGGTTCAGTGATATTGCTGAAATATTACTTTGTTAAATTTTAAAATTTAAGCTGTGTTTTGACATTTAGAAGTTGCTTAGGGCTATGAATAACTTGCTGCACTAAACAGAAAATATGCTGTGCTATGCTTTGCTGTGTGCGTATAAACAGCTGTTATGCCTGGTTTCTTTTGCGTTAGCTATAATTCTGAAGCTTTATTTCCCCCATTCAACACCTGGAAGTGCTAGAAGAGTTAACACACCCCACTGATCAGGATTTAAACTAAGACTGGTTTACTCATAAATATATCTGTTACTATAATTAATCTTTTATTGAAGGATGTGGAAATTTCTGGCATTTTACGGACCTATTGGTTACATTGGTTTTTATCACCTTAATGAAGACCAAAGTTCTCAAATACTTTATGTGCAATTGTGATACAGATGTTTGTTTAACCACTAATTCTTGCATAAATAGGAAAAATTGTAGTTCTCACAGGCTCTGGAATCTGGCTCCCAGAGTCTTATTTCCTCTATCTGGTGAGGTTTTGCAGAATTTTACTATCCATTCAAATATTAAAGACCCTATAATAAAAAGACAATGAAACTAATAGAATAAGATTAAGTGTATGTATATATCAATTTTTTTTAATATAGCAACTGAAACTAACAATCTTGAACCATCCCATCTCATTAAACAAACCAGTTCATTAAACATACCAGTGCTAGATTAGAATTTTACAAATTATTTTGCTTCTGCTTATGTGAGAATTACGGAAATGTAAAAAAGAGAGTTTAAAGAGACTGTAGACACAATTGCATAATGTCTCCAGGGAAAACTATCCTAAGAAGAAAGGCTGCTTTATGATTCAGTGCAGTCTATCCTCCATTACACAAGGACATTTACTATTCTCTGGGGTACTGTGTTGTGAATATTCTGGTGAAATTCAAAAAAAGAGTCCTAGGTTTTTGTACAGCTGAGTTAGTTAGAAAATATCATACACATTCTTGTAGCAGCTGTTCTTATTGTTAATTATCCCAAGAACATAGTTCATGAATTATCTTGCTTGATAAAACCAGTAAAAACTCTATTCAAATCAAAAGACATGTGTCCAAGAAGTCTGGCTGTGGCTTGAGAATTATGTAACTATTTCCTATATATATTTTTAATATATATCTCTCTATATATGTGTATATATCTATGTATATATGAGTGTGTGTACATGTATATTATACACATGTATTATACGTATATACATGTATTAGTTGTGTATATATTTTATATATATGTAAACATAAAAAACATGTACTATGTATACATACATGTAGATACATTATAGAATCATAGAATCATAGAATCATAGAATAGTTAGGGTTGGAAAGGACCTTCAGATCGTCTAGTTCCACCCCTCCTGCCATGAGCAGGGACACCTCACACTAAACTGTGTCGCCCAAGGCTCTGTCCAACCTGGCCTTGAACACCACCAGGGTTGGAGCATTCACAACTTCCTTGGGCAACCTATTCCAGTGCCTCACCACCCTCACTGTGAAGAACTTCTTCCTTATATCTAACCTAAAGTTCCCCTGTTTAAGTTTAAACCCATTACCCCTTGTCCTACCACTACAGTCCCTAATGAAAAGTCCCTCTCCAGCATCCTGTAGGCCCCCTTCAGATATTGGAAGGCTGCTATGAAGTCTCCACGCAGCCTTCTCTTTTCCAGGCTGAACAGACCCAACTTTCTCAGCCTGTCTTCATACGGGAGCTGCTCCAGTCCTCTTATCATCCTCACGGCCCTCCTCTGGACTTGCTCCAACAGCTCCACGTCCTTTTTATGTGGAGGACACCAGAACTGGACACAGTACTCCAAGTGAGGTCTCACAAGAGCAGAGTAGAGGGGCAGGATCACCTACTTGGACCTGCTGGTCATGCTTCTTTTGATACAGCCCAGGATACAGTTGGCTTTCTGGGCTGCAAGCACACACTGCCTGCTCATGTCGAGTTTCTCATCAATCACCACCCCCAAGTCCTTCTCCGCAGGGCTGTGTTGAATCTCTTCTCTGTAGCTCAATATACAGTAAGGTTTTTCTGAATCTCTGGCCAATGATTTCAATCCGTAAGCCATCATTACTTCTCTAGCTCCACCATTTTAAATCAAGTCTGAGTACAGGGTAAAATATTCATAGAACAGCTAAGACTTTCATTTAACCATTATTTAAGTAATGCTGAAAGAAAAATTATGAACTACACAATGAAATGAATAACGTTATTGAAATGTTCCTTCTGGAAACAGTTATCATAGTAACATGGTGGTAGACCAAAATAAATTATATTTGTTTTTCTTTAGAAAGTGAATATGAGTGAGAAAGGAAAAAAAATAAATATTTTTAGAGGGACATATATGAAATATTTGTGACTTTCACAGTGGAATCAAAAGTCAGTGTTAATGAAAGTTGGCATTTGCACATGGAAAAGCCTTTGTCTTAATACTGTCCTTTAAATTCTTTATTTATTTGGATAAAAGGCACAAAGAAACATGTATTGCAGAGTTTACCAAATTATCTGGGAAAGGCAAGGGAAGTTAAACACTGAGAATTTTAGCTAATTATGCTGTGGACTGACCTCCCACACTGAATTTCAGTTCAAGCTACTAACATATATTACCATATTTATTGTCCTTTCAGTCATGGACTGTAAAAACTGACATATCACAGTTAAAAATCTGTTCACAATGGTAAAAACAGTCTCAGGGAGGAAGAACTATCTTTGTCATATGTACAGGAAGTAAATCTCAGTAAAATTAAATTACTTCTTTAATGAACCAAGAACTTCTGTTTAACCTAAGTACACAATTTTTACCTGATTTCTTACTCCTATGACTTCCGGAATAATCTAAAACTTTTTGTTTAGATCAGTTATTAGCATTGACTATAATAACATAAGAAAGCAATGTCTTTTTTCTTTTCAGCCTTTTTCCCCAAATTCTGGTTTTGACTACTTACTCTAAGGATATATTAACTCTCTATGGACAAAATGGCTATTATTTTGTTTTATATGAAAATTCTCATCCAATAGGCATTTTCCTTTTCTGTACATTATTTTCTATGAGTTTTTCCTGCAGTTCAGATGAAGTATCCACTACTATATTTTTAAACCTGTATGTAATTGGGATAGTCAATTAATCAAGTGCAATCAAGATAAATCTTGTCAGAATGAGAAAGTACCAAAAATATTGTTTGCAGGCAGCAGCAGGGACCATCTTTGGCAAGTTATTGCCAAAGTTGTTATCTTGTATTCCTACTCACATGAGTATCAGAAGAGTAATCCCACTACCCTAGCAAAAAGAATAAGAAAAGTATCAGGTGTGATTGAAAGGGAAAGTTTGTAGGAGCAAGAATAGCAACATCCCTCAATATAACTCAAAAGCAAGCTTGCACAGCAAGGCAGAGGATAAATGCAGCACTGACTACCACTCTACACTCTAAATGGGGATTACACTCTTCAGCCTCTGTCACTGTCAAATGATACTCTCCTATTTACATGAAAGCAGCTCATATATTTGGAAAGTTAAATTAGCAGCAACTAAACTAGATTTTCCTTTTCATGATTAAACCCAAAATTTATGGATTTTGGACAGTGAAGGAGTCAAGTGCAAGTTTCAGAAATAAAGCTCAGTTGAAAACACTTTTTGATGAACACAATTTTTTTGTGTGTTGACACATGACTGCTGGTAAAAAGCACAGTTAAATATTATATTAATATTAGATATAATTATTTCAAGCAATCTTTATTATTATTCAGAGTACCCAGAGTCTGATAGGAAGGTGATATCATTAACACTGTTGCAAGATTTGCTTTCTATTCTCATATGCAGGAAAGTGTAAATACTTCAAAGAAATAGAGGCATGCCATTTTATGACCTCTGTTAAAGACTGTGTCATCATCTTCCAAGAACAGTTGATGGAATTTTATCTATACATCTCTGTTTCTCTAACAAGAAAGTCTCTTGCCAAAAGCTAAAAACTCTGACTACTTAAGTAGAAGTCCTAGCTGAAGAAAAGGCTCTGTCTGTTTAGACAGTTGTTCAATATCCACAGGAGTATCTATTACACATGCTTGGTGTAGGTATCCATAATAAGTCTGACATGCTTACAGTGTGACCTAATTTGTTCATATTAATTTGCCATCTGTGTTGCACATGTACAGTTACTCTGTGTGCCCAGAATGAATTAGACTCAGTGAATTTGTAATACAAATGAATAGGACTGGTCTTGCCTAGTGAAACAGCTGAGGATGAGAAGTCCACTCAATAAGTATTTCAAAGCAACTTTACTTTGAAGAGAACATCCATTAGCAGTTCAGGCACCAGACAAACACCTGGAGTGTATCATCTTGGTAAATTTCATCCAAAGTGAGTGCTCAGGCCAACATGGACATCTGCTCCAAAACTCACTTCTAAACCAAACAGAAATAACTGTGTAGATGCCCCTACTTCCCTGTCTGAAAAAAGACCACTGGAATGCAGCAAGTAATACCTGAGAATTAGAAGGAAAGAATGTATGTTTGCTTTCCTGTTTTATTCTGATTTTACCTTTTATGGAAATGTACCAGTCATCTAAATCTTCCATTGGCAGTAAACCTGGATTGTGGATTAATTCTGTAACAGATGCAGGCACTGGAGCTGTGTTTCTATACTGTCACCTTCTAAGGAGAAGGAACAACCGGATAAATGTAGCTGTACTGCTTCATGAACCAAATCAGGCATCATCTTTTGAAAGATCTACTGCAAGTACGATTCTTTAAAACCACATGCTTCACATCCAAATAATGATGAATAGTACATTCTATGAATAGCCTTTTTTGCAAGTTAACTTTATATCACCAATCAAAACTTTCTCTCATTACAAGCACAAACTTGATTGTACAGTAAAATAAGTTTAGTGGTCTATTCCAGCCTCTGCACAGACAGAATAAACAGCTTAATTATTGAAATGAAGCTGATTATATATACCGTAAAAATTTATTTACTTTGCAAAAGGAACTCTCACTTTTAGCACCTATGAAAGACAGGTTAACAGTTTGAATTTATTTTTAATGACCTAAAAAAACCCTTGTGTTTGTTTCTAGAAAACTGGCAATCTTTCTTCCAACAACATCTTTTACATCTGTGTGAGACAAAAGCTACCACAAAATAAATATCAGTTCTAACTTGCCACAGACTAAAGCATCCCATCCTAATAGTGCTTGAAGAGATGTGTTAGGTTTTAGTAGATCCAAAGCCTTGTACAGATGCAAAATACTGCTCTAATTGACAGAATACATGCAAGCAAGGGGCACAGGCTTTTTTTTTTTTTAGTTGGAATCCAGACATTATAAGCAAGTCTTTGTCTTAATTTTGCTGCTGTTGCTGCCAGTTCATTGCACTGTATGCTTAGCTGTTCTAACTTTCTAGAAGCCGTGCCCAGAGTAAGGATGGCAGCATATGCTATGCAAAAAGATGAGACTTAACCAATATTTCGGCAAACGTTGATCTGCAGGTTTGCTGAAGGCATCTCTGCAAAACTATTGTCCATCATTCTTGGGTGATACAATTCACTTTGACTGTGCCAGCAAGTAGCTTACACAGCCACCATCCTCCCCAAACAGCTCAAGAATTTCAGGACTGAGCAAACCTCACAGCTGCTTGCTGTAGTGGTCGTGCTGCCTGTGTGCCTGGCTCCACTCTCCGCTTGCCCTTCCCTTTCAGCTTCTCACTAATACCCAGAATGTATTCACAGCCCTGTCAAGACAATAAAAAACAGATAGTGGGGAAAAAAGGTAGGGGAAAAAAATCATGTTCAACTTCTATATTCCACTTCTCTATCTTCTGTCCACTGCTGGCTGCTGGACAGTCTACTAAATTCATGGTCCTCTGCATGTCAGAGACTAGCTACTGAGGCAAGCAGAAAAACTGACAAGATGGGGAAGCAATAAGTCACGGAGTCACCTGTTGTTGGAGTCAGATAGTACTTTGACTCCCTAGGGGAAATGCCTATGACAGCTGAGCAACCTGCTGCCACCTCTAATACAGCACATACTACTGCTCCAGAATGCGGGAAGTGTCTCACGGTTTCTCGCACTTTGCCATGCCTATTGTCCATCATCCTTATATCTTATGAAAAAATCTTTAAATAACCAAAAGAAATAAGGACAATATAGGAAACTTCTTTAATCACAGAAATTGTTAAATAAGTGACCTACTCATGTGCTTGGAGCATATGAACAGCTTATTTTACCAAGAATTTTATCTTAGTTTATCAGTTTACAAAACAATTCTTACATTCTATGTAGGGCATGTGCTTGTTTAAATTACTTGGTTAAGGGCTACTCAGGATGTAAGAGAAATAGGTAACAAAGAAAGAAATAGTTAAACATACAGATACAAAACCTAACAAGAAGTGATGACAGTGATGATAATGAAGATCAGAACTCTGCAGCCACTGATGGATGGGCCATACAGGAACTACACAGGCATAGCCTTGAAGATGGTTACCATGAACATTGTAACTGTCATGGAGACACAAGAATAGCAAGAGTATTAAGGGTTACTTGAGTGAGGTCAGTGGGAATGTATGAAGCTAACTATGGGATGGTTAGGGGAAGGATCAAAGATGAGGACAAGGGGGCAGCACATGATATGAGGGAGAAACAAGTGTGGGAAGACACAGAGGAGAGAGGATAAAAGTTGCCAGATGGCATGTAAACAAAGCCAGTCAGTACACTTGCCTGTCTCAGCACTGTGCCTGATCACTGCTGTCTGTACAATCTTTTTATTACAGAAATCCTATTTTCTTAACTATTTATCTTTTTCCTGTTTAATTTCAGTGTCTGTCGCCATGCAAATGGGAAAGCAGCAGCTTCATCTCTTACCCTGGGCACAGACCCCAGGTACCCAGGTACCAGTCTGGGCTCCAGCAGCCAGGGAGAAGGGAGTCTTAGGCTGTAGTGCTGAAGGAAGCAGCCACTCCTAACATGTCTTAGTAGTCTGAATCCCCAAATTCTCTAATATGGAAGGGGTTTTTCTATTTTGAAGCCTGAATACTGTTCTGGCAGAGTTTCATTTTGAACACAATACTATTTTTAAAGATTTCAAATAGGAACAATTCAGCTTTCCTTCTCAAACTTTTATAAACACAGGCAGAATATCACTCTGTGACAAGGATTTATAAAGAAGAAAATAAAAAGTCAGCAAAGTGTAAGTGACTATTCCTGTATCTATTTTATTTCTACAGGCTGAGAAAAACATAAAAGCTTGCCTTGAAACTAAAAGTTAATGAAAGTTAACTGCACTGGATTGGGATGAGGTACATTACACCACATGCTTATATTTAAGTAACGCTTACAACTTCAAGTATCATGGCGTTGTGTACACAAAGAAAACAAACATATAACAGGTGTGTTCTCTACAGAATAGCAAACATGTCCCTTCATCTCATAAAACTGTATCTCTTACAATTAATTCCATGTTTGACTAATTTTGGATATTTCTTTATAAATTTTTCCAGCCCTCCTTCCTTCCCCCAAAGGCCTTGTTTTCCTGGCAAAACATGACTTTCATGAGTTTTGCCAGCAGCAAGGATTATTTTCCCAGAACTCTCATGGTAAGTTAGAAATGATTGAACCTCTAAAGGCTGGGAAGTACAGCTGAGATAAGAAATTTATCTGAAACTTTTCTTCGTGGCCTAGAGCCTTCAGTGGGAGTTTATAATTCAGTATTCCACCATATGTTTGGACACTTAAAAGTGTATTGTGCCACTTAGGAAGAATCAAAGAAAAGCTAGATCCAGAAGTTATTGGCTCAGGGAAGACTAGAAAATGAACAGTTTGAACTGTGTCAACACAGGAGATAAAATATTTTTTGCCCATCTCTTTGTTTAAATAAATCTGCTCCCCACTTGGGGTTCATCCAGATACATTAACTACCAGCGGGGGATTTCTATTGCTGTATGTATGCCTCTCCTTCAAATGCTTTATCGTATCAGTGGAAGACATCAGGAGGAGGTTTTAGTCCCTATTACATTGACAATGCAGCTTTTTTCTACTCATCATTTCCTTTTGCATCAATCTAATATAAAGATAAAGTCTAATCACTAAACTAATTTTATTCCAGTTGTGTAACACTATATCATTTTAGAAAAGGAAAGTTGGATATCTGATGTTCTACTCTGGGCAGTTGGTGAACTTAGCAATAATATTCCTTGAACCTGGATCCTTAAATCTTTTATTTCTCCTCCCTCCATTCTGTGCCATTCTCTTTCTGTGCTGACATATAAAGAATATGCTGGGGAAAAAGTCTGGGTTATTCCTGCATTCAGGCAAAGTCAATTCTTTCATGGGATTGCTTTTGCTGAAGGACCTGGGTGTACTTGTTGGGTAATGCAGGAAGATGGGGAAGTCTGACACATACCTTAAGAGAGTGGGTGCATGGTACTTGGTTACCGGCTGGGTTTAAACCATGACAACCTCCTTTGCCATAGCTGCACTGTTCACTTATATTGAGCTTGTTGTCCACCAGGACTCCCAGGTCCCTGGGGCTCCCCACTAATGAGAGGTTGCCAGCTGGAAAAGGAGCTATTTCTGGGTACGGTTTGTCAGCCAGCTCTCCACCCACTGCACAGAACAGTTGTCTAGACCATAGTGTGTCAGTTTCTCTACAAGGAGGCTGTGACAAACTGTATTGAAAGTCTTGGAGAAATCCATATAGATGGGAGATTCAAGATAGACACAAGGAAGAAACTTTTTATAATAAGGGTGGTAAAATACTGGAAGAGGTTGCCCAGATGGTAGATGTGCCATCTCTGGAGATATTTAAGGCCAGGCTGGATGTGGTCCTGAACAACCTGATACAGTTGAAGATGTCCCTGCTCATTGCAGGGGGATTGGACTAGATGGCCTTTGAAGGTCCCTTCCAACCCAAACTATTCTATGATTCTATTAATGTCCACTGCATGCCTTACATCAACAGACAGCATTATTTTGTCATAGAGGACAATCATGTTTGTCAGGCACAATTTGCCCTGGAGAATTCTTGCTGAATTTTCCCAATCATTTGCTTCATTTCACTTGTGATAGCCTCCAGGAGGGTTTATTCCATAACTTTCCCAGGGACTGAAGGCTGATGGGCCTGTAATTTCCTGGATCCTTGTTTAAGCCCTTCTTGTAGGTAGGGGTGACATTATCATTTTCAAGTTTTCTGGGTTGTCACCAGTCTCCACTACTTTTCAAAGATTATGGACAACGGCCTCACAACAATGTCAGCCAGCTCTCTTAACACCCTCTGGTAGATATTGTCAGGGTCCATCAGCTTGTAGGGGTCAAGCTTCTGTAATAGTATGTATATTAACTGTTCTTTCACTGACAGTGAGTCTCTATTTGCATCAACCTGAATTTTTGTTCTCAAGGCCTGGGTCTCAATAGCACTGGTAAAGACAGATGTGAAGAAAGTGTTGAGAATCTCTGCTGTTTCAGCATTGTTGGCAACTAGTTACCCTCTCCTGCTTAACAGAGAGCCAAAAACTTCCTTCTGTTTCTGCTTGTTGTTTCTGTACCTGAAGAATCCTTTCATGTCGTTTTTGACATCTCCGGCCAATTTCAATTTGAGCTGAACTTTTGCTTTTCTACCTCCATCTTTGCACACCCTAGCAATGCCCTTGCAGTTTTCAGCAGATACTTGTCCACTTTTCCACCTCTGGTATGCTCTGGTTTTGAGCAGAAGCTCACAGTTAAGCCAAAGGTGTCTATTGCTCTGCCTACTTCCCTAACTTTTAAAGGTATGAACTGCTTTTGTGCTTTCAGCAGAGCATTCTTGAAAATCTCCCAGCTCCTTTACCCTCCATGGAAGCTTCTGCTATGGAATTGACTCAAGGAGAAAATACTTCTGTGGTAACTAGGGCAATGGAAGCAGTCTTCAGGTACCACGTTAATAACAATAGTGTAAGTGATTGAAGAGTACTCTAGGATGGGGGTGAATTTTTTGGCTAGATTTGCTGAAAATAAGCACAAATCATATTTGTAGAATCCCCATTAGTGGCTGTCCCAATTTAGATATTAGCTCAGTAATACTGAGATAGATACTGAATGTCAAGCAAAACTATCTATTCTAGAAATAGATTCAGAGACTATAGATTTACTAATGTACATTTTTACCTTAGTGCCTCTTTGCAATTACAGAGTGCGTCAGGCTGTGATTTTTTTCTCTCTACCTATACAGACAATTCATCTCATCATTGTAGAGGCCTGCAAAATTGCCAGTGCCTATGTAAATTTCCAGGCTTTCACAGTCCAGAAAGCAAAATGAGATCTTGCTTTTTAACTGACAGAATTGTACTCCATAGTCCAACAACTGAATCCAACAACTGAATACAAGCAGAATTTGTATTTCTATTATTCTGTCCACTGAGGCAGCCCTACCAAAGCTATCAATTAGTAGCAGCTGAATCAGACTAATGATTCTAGGAAACATTTATTCATCACTGGTGCCTGGCATCTTGGGATCAACTTCAATTTCTTATATGGATTTGCTTCTCAGGAAACAACTGACTGTGACTGTTGAAAGCAGTCCCTCTTTCCCAACAGTAAACTTACAAATAGTGGAAGTGAAGGGGAGATATCATTAGTAATACTGGAAATCTCACTCAATATGTTTAAGAAATAAATTCTTCAAAGCTTTATCATCAGTTGTATAATAAACATGTTCAGGGGTAAAAAGAATTTCAATACATAAAAATTGCAAAGAAACAATAGTGACAAAGCCAATCACTGTTGAGTGCACACTTCTGCACAAAAAAAGGTTGAGCCTGCAAATTGCAAAATTTCAGTTGCTATCCTGATTTTTCCTTTGTTTTCCTGTTGCTTGAAAACTACTTAAGGTAGAGGCTGCATGTTCTGATTTGGACAATTTTGGGTACAAGAGGGCTTGAAAAAGGAACTGCTGGAATAATAGACTTCTCCAGAAGTAACTTTTAAAATTAATAGTTAAAATTAATTTGAAAAGAGGAAATGGTTATTTTTTGAGCTGATTACATGAAAAGGTTTTCTGTGTTGTTTCAATGAATATTTTCCTGGCAATGAAACTGAATATAAACATATTAATAATTCACAATGTAATCATTAAGAAATTGGGTAAATGTAATCAAATTGCACAGCCAGATAAAATTAACAGATGTCACTAAGAGGAATAGGATCATACTAACACATTATTAAATAGTGGGGAAAAAAAAACCAGAAAAAAACAAACAGAAAAAAATGCATAAAGGTCTAATAATACCACTATATTTAAGTGAATGCTCTCCTGAAGAGGACTGAAGGGAACAGAACACTATAATTCTGTGTGCATGTTCATGTATTATATTACTAGATTTTATGAAGAGGAAGTAGAAGACATTTTAAAAGTATGTCTGGTTTCTATACTATGTTTTTCCTGTTGCATTGCATCTACAAAAAGGGCTTTCTGTTTTAGAACTTTCCCTCCTTGAAAGACAAATAGATTTAGGGTTCTTGCTTCCTCTGAGCACTGAGTCACAATTTTCTAGACCTACACCAAAAATATGCTGTGCTAGAGGTGCTTATTAATGGGTATGGGGTGTGGATAATTAGGGAATTATGACTAGTTCAACAGCATAACCTGGATAATTCAGTTATGCTTATACTATGAATCAACCTTTGGAAAAGTCAACATTTGTCTTCAGTGACTACAGAGAAAAACTGAGGTCCTAATCCAGGCACTTAAGTTCGTTGCCTAAAATTGAGCACTATAAATATCCTCCTATTCATCATAAAAAGTCACTTACTTAGATAAAAACAAAAAACAAAACCCCAGAACCACAGCCAAAAAAGCCAACTATGAAATGTTTTGATGTTTTTCCAAATTTGCTTATTTCATAGAAAAAACCGTGTGTATATGGTATCTGTATCATTCTTTTTTAAGGGGAAGGTAAACATGTGTAATGTGAAAAGAAAAATCTTCATGCTCTCTAATTTGTTTAGTTACCTAGTCAAAGACATCAGAGAGAAGGATATTTTATGTAACAGTTTTTATTCAATATTCTGATTATTCCCTTCATATATTTATGAAGTCCTATTTCTGACCAACATGAAATTAGATAAAATTTTTGCACTGTTTTTGTAGCTGCAAACGTAAAACCTGCTGAAAATAAACCTGTATTTATTGAAGGACATATATGTGTGTGTATACCTATATATAGATATATATGTCCTGTATATAACATATATATTGTTAAATATGTATTATATAATAATACTGACTATATGGTAGTCTTGGATCAACTTATCCAGGAATGTAAGTCATTCTACATTACCTGTTATGGGTCACTATTATGAAAATAAATTAACCTCGGTGTTGTAGAATTAGGTGCATGGTGAAATTCTATGTTTATGTTTCACAGGAGGTCAAACTGGATCCTAAGGATGTTCTCTTGCTGCAAGAGCTTTGATTCAGTGGGCTGCCTATAACCAAGGACCAAGTGAAGACAAGATTAATGAGGACTGTATGACACAGTTCTCAAAAATTTCAGGCATTTTGAACAAAGCCAAGAATGCTTACATTCTGGGTAGCTGGACATATCAGCATGTATTAACAATTATATGAAAATTAAATCAATTGGCCTATTTTACACACTGACCTTAAACTGGATGACATTTTCTTTAGAATTACAACTTCTCCCTGTTGATTATAGGAGTTCACCAAACTCATTTCAGAAACCAAGAATTTCCATGTAGAGGAAACAAAAGTTATGTTGAAATGTACCTGACCTGAACATTGATAATTTTGTATTTAAAATCTGTCTATCTTGAAAACAATCTTTCTGCTCACAGTTCAGACATATGATAACTACTTTGTTTAAACAAGACCTGGAAAAGTAAATTAACAATTTTGAGTTCAGATGAGACTTTTAAAACGGGCTTTAAATTTATCCTTAAGTGTTTTGTTTATGTCAACATAGTGATTTAACTTTTATTATTGAATTGTATGCTACCATTATTTTTGCTATAATTCCTACATTTCCTTCAATATAATCAATGCTGGCTTTAAAACACAGCAATTTCAAAATACTAGTTATATTTCACAAATATAAACTACTGAGTGTCAGATTCCAATACTCTCTCATTTTTTCAGATTTTCCACATGAGGAAGATTTAGTATTTTAATCCTAATTTTACTTATTTGAAGATCATTGACATTAAAGGGTGTTTTGATTTAGAAAAATGATACAGCAGTATACTGAATTCACAACACAAGCAGAATATAACAAATGCAGTATATAGTTAGATCACAATACAAACATGATTCCCATTACCAGTCTCTACATGCTCACTGTCACAACACTGGGCATCCCCAGTCACTGGGAAGGAGTAGATGGATTGGAGCCAGCTCCTTTGCCTCTCTTCAAAGTTCATTCTGTTGGTTGCTTGGGTTATATCCTCTATGTGGGGCTGAGGTACATCACTATTTCTTACATGATGATCTGGCTGGCTCAGGTAGGTAATACTTTTGATTGATCATTTTAGGAAGACCATTTACATAAAGAATTGACCCATTCAACTGATACAGCCATTTATTTATGGCAAAGTCCAGCTTCTGGTCCCCTTGATGTTGAGAGATTTCAGCTTCCTTTATGATAGCTGTGGCTACTTCTTACATTCTTTTCTGAGCTTCATGAGCACATCATCCTTGCCTGTCTTCTCCGAGTCTTCTTCCATTGTTGGGGTTCACTGATCATTCACAAAAGGTTAGAGATTGCATTTCATGGTACATTTGTTGATATGCTTTCTACTTAATTGTTACAAGCTCTAAAAATCTAGGAGATGCAATTTCAGATGAAATATACCAGAATGATCTTTCTCTTGGGTCCAATATTTTTCTTAGTAAGAAAAAGGAAATAAGCCTAAAATAAACCATGGTAAATGTCAGGCATAAATAAATGAGTAGCATAATACGAGGCTTTCAACAATGTGAATTATAATCAATTCTTTCTTTTGTGTCACATGATTTACAATCACAAGATATCCTTATTGAACTGATCCATATGGTCTTATCTTCTTTCAAATCCCATCAGGACACAGTCCTTCCATAACACTACATACAAGAGTAGACTGATAGCATAAGTATATTTTATGTGTACTGTTTAACTACTATGTCATCTGAACCCCACTCTACATATGTTGACTGTTGTGGGAACACAGAAAAGACAGATCAATTAACATATGTTCCTAGCACTGTTCTGACAATTTTGAGTCTTGATTCTCCTGCCACATACCTTTATTATCCTCTTCAGTTTCTGAGAGCTGAGTTACTAATCCAAACAGGAAAAAGAGGAGTGAGTTTTCAAAAGCATTCTGGACACAAACCCACAGAAACATACTATGGAAAACAGCATGCCTGCTTAGTAGGATGACTACTACAGTAGGATGACTACTTAGTAGGATGACTGTTAAAACTACAGTTTTAACAGTCCCCACTTGTGCAACTGGCATGCATATATACAGCTATACAGCTATTTTATTCCACCAGATACTTAAATAGTTTCCAAATTATGTATGTATTCAGTGTATGTATTGATTCACTTGACTAGGTTGATCTCAAAGAAGTCATTAATGTCAGTCAAATAAATGATATGCATTTTCAAAATATTTATGTTTAGCCAATTACAAAGTTAACGGGGAAAATAAAAAGGATATTTAAAATCTTTTTGAAAGACTATGCATCACTTCCTTACCATGCACAGATAAATTTTGGCATTATCAGTATTTGTTTGTTCCAATTAAATCTAACATTATGTTATCTCTAGAACAATGTGGAGAATTCGTTGGATTTATATAGGAATTGTGCTGCTGTAGCTGAGGATGAAAATTCATATTTTGACTCTTCATGGATAAAAATTTTAAGGAATAGACAGCATATAGACTGCAGAGAGCTTTCAGAATTCATTGGCCTGGCCATGGCATTATTGACCATGTAAAGGGAGCAACATAACCTTTGTAAGGTCCAGGAGGCACACAACTGCTCAGAAAGGGAGTTTATTTGTAATTTTTAGCTGGAGGGCACTCAAACACTTGAATTGCCAAGAAATAATTAGCAACTATTCTGGACTTCACCAGCTCTCCACTCTTCACTGGCAGCGCACGGAAAAGTATTCAATAATAGTTACAAGAAGGCAATGAGAAAGTGACTCTGTAGCCTACTGTGTGGGATACTCACATAAAAGTGGTGAAATAGGATTCTGATCGTTGTTGCTAGGACTGCTTCTTTAATTTGTTTCATTAGTTATGTAAATACTTGAGCACTACTGGGGGAAGAGAGCATAACCCATGCAAGCATACTAATCAGTAATTTGTGTATGTATATACTCTTGAGAGTGCTACCAGAATACAGAAGTGTTCTTCATTTTCAGTTTTCTAAGCCAGTAAGCATTGAGGTCTTCTCTGCTCCATGGAGGAGATTTATGACAAGGGGAGAAGAAAGCTGCCTGTCAAACGAAACAACTTCAAGGTTCTCTTATGTCAGGGCCTAACTAAAGAAAGGTCATCTGGTACAACTCAGCAAGCCCAGATGGCTGGACTCCTTTCTCTCCCCACAACTTCTCATACTCAGGTGACTGTTGCCACCCAGTGGGATCTGCCACTGGAATTTTTATACAGGATTAACTACTACAGCCAAAAAAACAAACAAACAAATTCCATGGGAAATATATGATCCAAGAAGATAGAGTAAATTCTTGATTTTCCGGGTTTATGTTTATAGTAAAGAGGATTTAAAAACGTTTTTCATGGATTTGACTATTTCCCTAAAATATTAGTAGGTGAAAGAATCACTAGCTTTTTACTAATTAATATCTTGTTTAATGTGGATAGTTTTTTATTGTTTAAACCCCCATGTAACTAGATTGGATAATTAAAAAATATATATATGTATATATACGCACAATGAGTGGAGGTGGGAGTGTGTCTTGTTTCTAAATTTGTTTTATCATGTTTGGGGTTTTTTAGAACTCATAATTCTCCAGAATGCGATCACCAATCCTCCAGATTCTATTCAATAAAATAACTGTTAAACACACCTTTGACATAATTGCCAGAAGTATAACATGCACTATACACACATGCAAAACTGCATCTACCTACCTGGTCATCAGGTTACCAACAAATTGCAAACTGTAAGAGGAATAAAATAAACAACACAGTTACAGTTGCATTAACCCACAACTGCAATAAAAGAATACACATGATTTAATGTTCTTTGCAAGTTACTATTTTAGTGAAAATACCAGTTGTACTTATTTTTCCCCCCTGACTTTAATGTTTTCTTCTATTGTATTAATGTGCAGATATTCAGCCTCTGAGAGCCACTATAACCTAGGATTAGCTGTAACTCTTTACCTTCATCTCTTTCTCTTACAGAATAAAGCAGAAATTCCAAAAGTTTTGAAAGTATGCACACATGTGTAAATATAAATAATTTTTATTTTATTTCTTCTAAATCAAAAGCTTAGACCATAGTTTGATTTTGATTGATCTAATCTCCCAGTTAAAAAAAATAAAAGTAACAAAAATAAACGCTAGATTAAAATTGGTTTCACAAATTTTAACACCTTGTACTTTGATAACAATTTAGAGTGATATGTTGTCATTTCAAATTACTTTACATTAACAGCTGTGATTTTTTTTAGAATTAGAAGTTAATTTGGCCAACATCCAGAATAAACAAAAATGTCTCTGTGTTTATTGTGCTTGAATGTTCAGAAGGTTTTTTAGCTTTAGTGCTCCAGAAAACAGCAGGAGGTATATAGACTTCAAACTAAACTGCTCTTTTGATATAACTTTTGACAAACCTACATAAAAGAGATGATTGGTTTAATTACTGTGGTGAATGAATGAGTTCATGGGATCAGTGCAAGCCCTATAAACAGACTTACTTAAAGCTACAGGCTAGACAATTATTAACAGAATATCTGTTTAAGGTTTTGATTTGGGTTTGGTTTTTAGTTTGCCAAGAACTATGAGATTCAAATCACATCTGGAGCTTCAGATGTTCTTTCTCCTTCCATTCCAATAAGTATACCTTACATTAAAGACTGAATTAGATTGAGTGGATTAACTGAAAAAAATTACCATACTATAGCATCACTGAATTTACCAATGCCTGGGCTTCTGAATGGACTGAATGAACTCTGTAGTATGTTCATAGGTTAATTTTTCAATGCTTAAGAAATTTTGAGCACTTTAGAAATGGTGTTTCAAAATCCAGTATACTAACTAATAAATGGTTCCAAAAAGCCGAAATATAAAGATGTTTGAAACTGTATATTCTCTGGGCATCCCAGGCAGTGATAAAGAATTCATTATCCCACTCTACTCAGTGCTTGTCAGGCAACACCTGGAATACTGTGTCCAGTCTTGGTCCCCATTCTGCAAAAACGATGGGGACAGACTGGAAAGGGTCCAGAGAAGGGTCACAAAGATGATCAAAAGACTGGGAAGCCTGCTGCATGGGGAAAGGCTGAGAGAATGGGGTTTGTTCGGCCTAGAGAAAAGAAAGCTCAGGGGAGACCTTATTACCATGTTCCAGTGTTTAAAGGGTGGTTATGAAGAAGATGGAGACTTTCTTTTTACAAGGAGTCACATGGAAAAGACAAGATGTAATAGGTGCAAGTTACTTCTGGGGACATGCCACTGGACACAAGAGGACAATTTTTCACAATGAGAACAATCAGCCATCGGAATAATGTCCCCAGGGAAGTGGTGGATTCTCCATTGTTGGGTACCTTTCAAACTCAGTTGGACAGGGTCCTGGGACATTTAGTCTAGGTCATGCTTTTCCCAAGAAAGGTTGGAAAAATGATAGGTCCCTTCCAACCTGCTAAACTAAGATTCTATGATTCTGTGATTCTATGATTTTATGATTCTATAAACTGCACAGGTTTGGATGATGGATATTGATATCCCACTGCATAACAGCAGTGACTTAGAGAATTGGTCTGCTTATGTTGTAGAGTGTAGGATTTTCCAAGAACCCTGTGGCTGGCTTAATCTGCCATGTGAATGACATCAGTTTAAGAGTAGATGGTGATGGTTGGAGACTGTATGGGATGTCTGTCTGGGTTTGGAAATTTTGCAAGTGAGTCAGTACAGAAGCCCATGCTAAAGAAAATCACAGTTCTCACCATCTCCAAAGAACTGTCTTTTTACAACTAAACAAAAGGTTGAATTAATGTTTTTCCCTTTCCATTACTTTTGATAATATTGGTAATAACATTCAAGAAACCCAATAGGTTATATTTATTTTCATAAGCTTGCATTTCAAGCTTTCAGAGTGCATCTCCACACATAGGATACTACCCTGATGTTATTCAACATTTTTTCCACTTAAATCATTTTTGCCTTTAATACAGTGTGATAGCTACAGTATTCCATATAAGTCTGGGAACTGAGCAACAGCTAAGAAGGTAGATGAAGAGGAATATTTGTAAGGAATTTGTGAATGGTCCAGTCAGAAGAACTACTAGTAAAATTTCAAGCTTTTTACTGCATGGTACATGGGTGATGCTTGACTTTTTGTAAGTGCTTTGCAAATGTTCACTAATGACCCAATACCAAAGTTGAAAGTTTGTTAATTTATGTCATTTATCATCTTGATCAAAGAGTATTAGCTTGAAGAATTCACAGTGAATCAGAAGTAGTACTAAGGAAACCTCTGTGTTTAACCTTTTGGTATAATACAAGGATTTCATCAGTAAATTAAATCAAACATCAATTTGCAATAGTTTAAAGGCTGCAGGTATATTGACACTTGCAAAAATTAGTAATTGGAAAATTTCTATTGTGCTTTTCATAAGAGTGTCCAGAAGGTTCTGAGGGAAATTTTATCTTTGCAGATAGCAAGTTCTTTTCTTTGAAAGTGGGAAGAATCAGAAATGCTTTTTTTATTTTAAATACCTGTATGAGCCGATTTACATAAATGGTAATTTCAGCGTTATGTATATTATGTTTTAGCACACTTCTCTGAAAGTTGGTTAAACAATGTTCTAATTAGATCATATGTAAAATATGGTAATGGAGATATATCTTCCTATCAGCATTTACACTTTAAAACCTTACAGGGCCTCTTGGAAATTATTCTGATACTCTGTTAATTTTGGTCTAACATTAGAAGACAGACAAGGCTGTGACTAAAGACAATATCTTTTGCTGGGCCAACAATCATAACAGGAAAGAATCTTCCAAAATTTGGGAACACTATATTTTATTCTAAATGCAAACTGAAAATAATTTATCTGTTTAGTTTAATATGCACAAATTGGACGTTCTTTGAAACAAGTAGTAGTTGGCATCTGTGAAAAAGGAGGTTTTTTTAATTGGAAGTCAGTGGGGGAGAAAAAGACAGAAAATAGTGAGGCAGAGTGAGAGTGAGATAAGAGAGACTGCAGAAATACGCAATTTAAGAAAAAGAGAAAAATTTTAAGCTTTTGTACCACAGAATTAAGTAAGTGGGGGGAAGAAGACAAATAATAAAATACCAAACATACCAGGGTCTCTGTGAGTCTATGGCTTCAGTATTCAACAATGCTTTAAATTTTAGTTTCCAGTCTTTGGAAGATAAGGTGTCAGTAAGTGAAATGAACCTATTTATAAGTGTTTCGTTTTCACTAGTTTTTTAGAGTATGTTAGTTACCATACATGAACCTGTTTTTTCAGAAAACATCTCTTTTTCATAGAATGATAGAATGGTTTGGGTTGGAAAGGACCTTAAGATCACCCTGTTCCAACGCCGCTGCCACAGGCAGGGATGCCTCACCCTAGACCATGTCGCCCAAGGCTCTGTTCAACCTGGTCTTGAACACCGCCAGGGATGGACCATTCACAACTTCCTTGGGCAACCTGCTCCAATGACTCACCACCCTCCCAGTAAAGAACTTCTTCCTTATATCTCATCGGAACTTCCACTGCTGAAGTTTGAACCCATTACTCCTTATCCTGTCACTACAGTCCCTAATGAAGAGTCCCTCCCCAGCATCCTTGTAGGCCCCCTTCAGATACTGGAAGGCTGCTATGAGATCTCCACGCAGCTTTCTCTTTTCCAGGCTGAACAGCCCCAACTTTCTCAGCCTGTCTTTATGCAGGAGGTGCTCCAACCCCCTGATCATGTGCCTTACCAAGCTTTCCAGTAGAATCTGCTCCAAGATCCATCCACTTGGGAGCTCTGACTGCAACAGGGAAGCTGGCTGTCCTGGGTGTTCCATTTTCCTCTTCTTAAAAATGGTGGTTATATTTCCCTTTTTCCAGCCATCAGGAACTTCACCTGACTGCCATGATTTTTCAGATATGGACAGTGGCTTAGGAACTTCATCCACTGGTCTGTAGTTCCCTGGGTGTTCCATTTTCCTCTTCTTAAAAATGGTGGTTATATTTCCCTTTTTCCAGCCATCAGGAACTTCACCTGACTGCCATGATTTTTCAGATATGGACAGTGGCTTAGGAACTTCATCCACCAGCTGCTTCAGGACCCATGGATGGATTTCATCAGGTCACATGGACTTGTGCACATTCAGGTTCCTAAGATGATCCTCTCCTACAATGGGCCTAAGGTCTTCATTCTCCCGGTCCCTGCATCTGCCTTCCAAGCCTTGGGCAGTGTGGTCAGAGCACATGCCAGTGAAGACTGAGGTGAAGAAGTCATTGAGAACCTCAGCCTTCTCCAAATCCAGGGTAGCCAGTTCTCCTGATAGCTTCCAGAGAGGGCCCACATTATCCCTAGTCTGTCTTTTGTTAGCAACATACCTATAGAAGCCCTTCCTGTTATCTCTGACATCCCTGGCCAGACTCAATTGTAACTTGGCCTAAGCTTTCCTGACCTGGTCCCTAGCTTCCCAGACAATTCTCTCGTATTCTTCCCAGGCTGCTAGTCCTCACTTCCACCTTATATAAGCTTCTTTTTTCCTTCTAAGGTTTGTTTTTTTTTTGTTTTGGGTTTTTTTTTTCATCAGGAAGATACACTAATATATGGTCACCATTTGTTTTTTAATTGCAGAAGTATACATCACACAATGGAGTGATATATGTCACTCGATAATAAAGCTTCATCTGCACCTAATGTGGATTTTTTGCCCTGGATAGTGGTTACTATTACCATAGCAACTATTAATGAAAACTTCGTATGTGAAATTATAACATTTTCATTCTCTGGAATGCACAGTTTTAATATTCATTAGTTTCACTGAGCATACAATACTAAAAAGTAGTTGAAAATGTTCATTATATAAGTTCATAGGTATGTCTTGGGAGATCCACTGGAAAGAACTATGTCAAAGGAAATAAAAAAACCAACCCCAAAAACATTACCAGCTCAATATTCAGAGGAATTTTTAATTTTAAAGCATGTGTAGCAATCACAACAGATACTTGAAATACATATTGATGAGTTACAGGCTGTTATTTTTGCTGTTTCAACATTCTATTAGCTCTGAATTTTTTGTGTATTCATAGAAAGTATATACACAGAATTTTTTTTCTTATTAATATTTGACTTCCGTGTCCTATCTTTCCTTAGAAAATAATGAAGCTGGAGATGGATTCGAGATTCTTATCCAAATACTGTCATTTCTGTCATACATTTTGTGTGAATTACCTGTTCCAAGAGAGTTAGTTTTCTTCTCATGTCTTCTGCCTCCAGCTGGGGAGAGTCAGAGAGAAACAGTAGAGATCAGTATTTCAAACTCATCAATCAACTGCACAAAAGACTAGAACAAAAATCCAGAAATATTTTCTGAAGGCTAGTTATCCAAGGGGAAATGAAGACTCTATTAAACTCCTCAGTCTCTCAGTATCCTGATGTTCCCTGACAAGCCTAAAGTACAGGTCAAATTCACCTCATTCATCACACTGTGTAAATCTGATGGCTTAGTAAACTCATTTCAAGGTTGTGTTTGACTTATTGTTAACCTAAAACAACAGCTTTCCCTTTCTCAAACTGAATTCTATGCTTAGATTTCAGCTTGCTTTTTTTCTAATCTTTCAGCTTTTAATGTATAACATTACAAAAGAATAAGACAGAAAACCGACTGTGCAGCAATTATTTCCTTTTTTATAAGAACTTAGATTCTTTCTCCATAAGTTTACTGGAAGAACTACATTGTAATTAATTCCACTAACAAACTGTTCAGACAAACCAGATTCAAATTCACAAGGTGTCTCTACAGACTTTTAAAGGAAAGTAGAAAACAAATACGCAAATTAATACTCAGAGAATACTTTCCTCAAGGCAAACACATTAATCTTCTATTTCATCGGACAAGTTTTTAGCTTACAAGTTAATGAAAGAACTGTCTTTAATTTGGCATGACTTTCCTTGACTGAAACAATATTTGTGCCATGACGCTCAGATCAGTGTCCTTCAGACTAGTAAGTGTTCGTAAACCTCAGAGAATGACTCTTGGCCAGTCTTCATGAATTTTACCAAGCCAACTGAAGTCCGATGTGAACTATTTCTCTATAAAAATGCAGAGAAAGAAGTTTACATACTTAAATATATATTTGAGCCATTCCATTTTTTTCCAAATGTTGACTTTGCAGTAATATTGCTCTGAAAAAGTCATGAGGTGAAAGTTAATTCTGAGTCCTGATGAGGGAAGCAGAATAGCAAGTAACATTTGTTGTTAGAATACTTACAGTAGCAGTACTTCTTTTGGAAACAGTTATGTCAAACAATAAACAATGTTAACTCTATGGTAATTTAATAGGGAAACAAACGCCAGAGGAAACAACAGCAAAAGAACCAACCGACCTCTGGACATGGATTTTATAATTTTCTTTTTTTTTTTTTTTTGCCTGCTGTGGCAACTGGAACAGTGTAATGTGATCCAAAAAACACTAAAATAAGTAGGCACCTTCCTGTTGGATGTAGATAACTTTTTGTAAGAACTGGATGAAACATGCTGATGATACCAAGGAAAGTGATTTACTGTTCCTGAAGTTGCTTGTTACTATAACCATCCCTGTGACTCATGGAATATTTTAGGGTGACAGGAGTGATAATGAGGATTAGATGATGCACAGCTGCTTCAGGAAACTTGTATTTTTATGATATTTTAAAAACATTTTTACTGTATTAATATTTCTCCTTCAGTTACTATTCATACTGCATAGTCATTCTTCATTGTCAGTAGCCTAAAATACCATAGTCTTATACCAGCTTTTATCTCTTTCCGAAATATTTTACATCTTCAATCTACCTGATTTCCCATAAACAGAAAGCTAGTAAGTTCTGATACAGCTTCAGGGTTTATCATATCACAGGTGAAAAAAAGCAAGGAGGATATTAAAGAGAGGAATGCTAAAAAGGGGAGATGCAAGAAAAGGCTCGATTGTTATCAGGTCTCAATAAAAGCCAAAAGGGGCTTAGAGTTCAAGTGCCATAACCTTGAAACTGTATGTATATATTTGAGTCTTTGCCACATAGCTGAAGGAAGCCCAGCTCATCTGTCCCTCATAACTTAGATTTTTTACCCAGAGCCCTCCTAATCCAAGTAATTTCTACGCTGTTTAATCCTCTGGGAACTCAACTTCCATATATACATTTGTATTTAGCAGAAATATTTTGTATGTGACAAACTTTACTTATAAACACATATCCATAAGCCCTTATCAGATGGATATTTATCACTTATTTAGAGTTTATTTACAATCATGAGGTATGGGTGTCTACCTTTTATATAACATTTTATTGGTTAAAACAAACCCCAAACAGTTAATTAGTATTTCTTATATGTTTGAAATGACACATTTTGAGTTGCTGTATCTTTGAATGTGTATGGATACAGTCATGGAGACCAGATTTATTGTTGTGTTCTTCTTTAATCTACAAAATATTACCTTTTCAAAGAAAGGATATTTTAAAATTTTGTTTCTTTAACGCTATATTTATATGTTCTGAATGGTATTTGTTCTGCATAGAAGGCCATGCCTTTTATTTTAATAGATTTAGTTGATTCCCACTCAATATATTCAGGGTGCTGAATATATTTATTACAGAGTCATATGCAAAGAACTCCTTCTGACAAGGTTTTTTTGTTTGTTTTCCTTCCTTGTTTGTTTGTTTGTTTCCTCATCTGTTATGTGCTTTGCATAATGATTCAGTCATGAATGGTCACCACTGAGAAGGCAGAATCTTCCTTGCACCGTTTGCTTCCTATTATACTATGCATTATTCCCAAGCTCATAATATAAAAGTTTATCAGGACCATTCCGCTAGTATTTATAAATGCTTTCTAAAACAAATGATGCTTACCTCCATGCTGCTTCACAAATACATTTTGCATGTCTATTCTTGTTAAATAGTTTTATTTGAGTTTTAATTCCATATAAACTAGAAAAATACTTAATGATTTTGCAAATGAAATACAGAATAACTGTATTTACAGTTTAATTGGATCATATCTGTAAGAATGAACATTGAATACCAAAAATTACTTGCTTTAATTCCTAACAAGATGTAGAAGTACTAAAATGTGTTATGCTATGAAAAATATCAAGCAATTCTTATGCTAAAGTTTAAACAAAGAGGAACAGACTCATCTCAAAGGATGAAGAGGAGGAATCATTGCAGTATTTCTACAGCTGGTAGAAATATGCTAATTACTGAAATCACATAGTTTGGAAGTTGACTTGGGAAATTGTTGAGAAACCCACTTGCTTGTGTTCTCAGCTCTGAAGCAGCATATAAAGAAATAGATGATCTTTGACTCTGTTGATTTCATAAAATAGAATCCTCCTTGTATAATTTACTTATTTTATAATTTCATATAGAGAAATCAGTAAACCAGGAACTTATCAGAGCCGCCACTGTGATGGCACTATGGGAACTCTTAGTACAAAGAAAACACTTGTGAATTACAAGTACATTATCCATATCACTATTATTAACATTCTTACAGGGTAGTGTCAGAATCAAGGAGGCCATAAACTATTTTCAATACCATTTTAGGCACTGTTGCATAAACTAAAGGACCCATTTATCCTTAGGAACGTGATTGCTTAATAAGAGTTGAATTTGGTTTTGAATTTATGTAATAGCTGTATCCAACACTTCCATTAACAGCTTCACGCTGTAGCTAATTTTCTGTTGTAAGGAATCATGGAGAACAGATACAAACAATTCTGCAGATGAGAACTACAGCTATATAGTATTTCATTTTGGTGCAAAGGGAAGATTGCTTCAGGAGTGAAATGTAAATCCTGCATTCCCACAAATGAACTGTGAAGACAGTAGGTCTAGTAGTATTGAGAGTGATTGCTAAGCTGCTGAAGATAACATGAATACTTTTTATCATTCAGATGTAAAGCCCATCTTCTTTTCACTCCATCCCTTCTTACTATAGCACTTATGATCATAGTTTTCAAAAAGACACAGCAGCTATTTCCTATCTGTCCCTGCCATAGTAACCAGATGCTTGGGAACTTCTTTATCTCCTTCATACTTCAGCAATCCTTATTCTCCTCCCAATCATTGAAAATTTCCTCAGGTCAGCAAGGCCTAGGAATCTCATCATCTATTATAATTGTTCACTATGGATTTCCAGGTTTTACAGAAGAAATATATGAAGAATGGTGCTGGGCATTTACTGCATGATTTAGAGTGCATTCTCTATTTCACAGCAGTGATTGTGTCTTTACAAAACTCAGTACCTGTAATTCAGGCAACATATAAGACCATTCCTCTCCATGAAAGGATGACATAAGTAATAATTCTGTAGTAAGATAAGCAGAATGGTTGAGAGTCTGAAAATTCATAACTATTGACCAAATGTCCTCAAACTCATATTCATATAAAATACTTTCCACCCAGGAAAATCAAAGAAGTTTGGAAAGTTTACTACAGATTTAAGCATTTTTAGGAACTAAAAGTTCCTGTTATATTTGATAAATCTAGAATAGAGCCTTCATGATTTCTCCCTTGTATTCAATCATCTAAAAAATTCTAGAATCTGTGACAATTTAAAATCTTAACAGGAGTTCTATTTATAGTTTCTGCAAAACATAAAAATTAACTTTAGATGCGTTTTAACAGCATACATTTTGAAAAGTTTAACTAATGAGTTTGCCAATTCACACTGAAAAAAAATACAGTGACAAATTGAAAAGAAAAAGGTTTTGATTTCTACTGTAATTCAAAAATATCTTTGAAGAAAATGTAATAAAAAAATACTTTGTTTATAATTTTAAATTGAGAAAGGATTTGGAAAATAATAGAGAATAGAAAATAGAGATTAAGAACAAAACCTCCTTTCCCTTTTTCCCCATAAAGATGAAACTTCATAGCTGAAGCTAAGTAGTTCTGTTTTTTCTCTAACTTAGAATTTTTGTCCCTGTCAGTTGACTGCACTTCTTAATTTTACATATAGCAAGATTTCTAAAGGAAACATTAAGGAAACAAGCAAGTGACTTTATTTTTTTTATA
>NW_009943112.1:128025-173341 GCF_000696875.1 Nestor notabilis | reverse complement strand
CCTAACTATTCTATGATTCTATGATTCTAGCTACACCTGGGTGGAGGAATGAAGTTTCACTTCACAAATGATACAGAAATTTAAAGCAATCTCTTTTTTTTTTTTTTAATTGTAATTTGTCTTTTTCCCTCTCTGCCCTTTAGCCCCCACATTGGGAATTCCCTACAAATAAATGTTCCAAGAAACATACATTTTCATGTCAGTCAAAGCAAAAAAAAAAAAAAAAAAAAATTATCAGTAACAGTTGGGATGTTCTATTCTGAAAGTATTTATATGTTTTGACCTATTTTTCCTTAAGCAAAATTCCCATGAAATCAACCAAATTTTCTATCCTCATGCAACTTGGAGAAATTCCAGTTTTGATAGAATGGGATTAATCTTAGATTTCTTCCTAATGTGAGGTTAGAGTAAAAAGTAACCTACCTTTCTTTATTTTACAAATCCAGTTATGACTGCTTTCACAGGGCACCATAATCCATGATATGGAAGACTCTTCTCTGATTGCTCCACAATATTCAAATGCAATATTGTCAATATAATCATACTTCTTATAATCCACCTGAAGAAGAAACACAGCTTTGGTTTTCATTCTTATCATACAGGGAAAAAAGTTGTACTCTGGAAGTAAAGAGAAGTATAACTGAAGTCTCAAACCACTCCTTACTTTCCTCCCATGGCTGTGCAGTCTATGTGGGCTGTTAAATCTGTACAGTCACTCCACAAGAAAAAAGAAATGCTCTGGGCTTATGTAGCATCTTACAGGCTCTAGCAGGCCCATGGAAACTTGAATCAAATAAGGTTATAAATCAACATCAGGGGAAAAGAACATGGCAATGTATCACCAGAGACTAATAAAAATCAGGAGAAATATTTCTTTTGTTTGCCTCTTAGATAATCATCTCTGTAGCTGTAACTAGTACTCTGTCTAGTACTCCATGCCATCACTGTTGTGGTAGTGTAGCCTCAGGGTTTATTGGCCTTTTTTAAACCAGCATGGAGAATAATGATTTAGAGTTACCTAGATAGACATTTTGGGAATTCTTATATAAATTTCATCTTCATCAGTCATGAAAACAGCCACAAGAGTGGAAGTTAGAACAGAAAGAAACTGGCAAGGTTAAATACTCACCGGTGATCCATCACTCCAGGAAAGCCCAGCATCAGGATCCAAACACTGCAAACCTATCCAGAAAGGCTGAGATGATGGTGGTTTTTTTCTAGAGCATGAGAAAACATATCATGGAAGAAGAGGATGTATGTGGTTAGCTCTGCTAGATTTTGAAAGTTACGTGGGACAATAACTCTCACACTTACTAAAGATAGAGTAGAAATTTTAAAGCTAACAAAATGGGTCAGGTAACTCCCATTAGCAAGTAAGTTAAGTTCATGCCTTAAAATTTGCTACTTTGCAAATGGTTGTGCTGAAAACACTGCACACTGTTTTTCTTTACTGATGTGATTATATCTTTGAGAAATGAAGTGTTTGCTGGAAGACACGATTTAATTTCAAAACAGTTCAGTGAACAAACAGAAATGGGTCTGAAGGAGAAGCACTCAACCAGTTTGGTTGTTGGGTTGATATTTTTTAATTTGAAAGATTTGCAGATGATGACAAATTTTAGGAACTCCAAAAATGTCTTTGAAAACGGTACCTATATGAAATATATTCTCAGTTCTTTTTTGTTACTACTATGATGATAAACAGATTAAGATTTTCAGCTAATTACCTCAGGAGCAACACAAACATATTATAATTTATTCCTATATAAATTTATTGCTGCACAAAAATATAAATTACTAGATATTTTGTTTACTTACATTATTAAGTTTTCTATCACTGTTTGCTCTTCTTCACTTCTAATGGCAGCCAGATCTCCTCCTATTTCTCTGCAAAGATCTCGGGCTTCAAACCATGTTTTCTTTTGCTTTTCTTCTCTCATGAAAACCTATAGATATAGGTAGAACTCTATGTTTCAGCACGTTAAAGATAAATCTGCTGACTGCCTTGTATAAGCAAAACAGGAAAACATTCCATTACAGTTATGAGATATAATATGGACTAAAGAGTATGCTAATTGGATAACCTAGTGTATCACTGACAGAGTGATAGCCGTGTTGATTTCCATGAATAATTGTAAATAAGCTTACTATGTTTATGCAATAACATGCCATTCTCTGAAGTTTAGATGCCCTCTGAAGTTGCGATGCCCTATCTATTTGGTGCTCTTCTGTCTCATGAGTAGGAGTGTTGGAAAATATAGTACTCACTCTGAAACACGAATTAATGCTATTGCTTGTATCCCAACCCAAGGGACATTTGGAATCAGAAATGGTTTGAGAAGCCAGAGGAAGAGTGATTTTTTCAGCTTTTTTTTTGCAGAGAAATTTTGCCTTTACTTCACAGTTCTGAACATCCCATAGTCCAGCTGCATTTCCAGTCCTTAGGGCAACACAACCGGCATCGTTTCCTTTGTGACATATTAAAGAAAATTGAAATGTGTTTTAAAGTGGTTTCCTTGACAGTTTTACAGCTCGTGATTAATTTACAAAAGATTGCTCAAGATTTTAACTGTAGTGTCTGCTCAAAGGAAGAGTTTTGTAAAAAGAGGAAAACAGCAAGCGGAGTCCTTCATCATCTTCCCTCCGCTGTGTAAAGCTTTACAAGCACATGAACAACCCCTTGCCTGCCTCTTTCCTATGCTAATCACTGCAAGGATTTGACAGCCCAGGCTAGAAGGGATTTCACCCTTTCCACTCAGCTTGATTTTGCCCTTGCAGTGAGGAACCAGGAAAGAAATACTTTCACGACATCATAGAAAATCACAGAACCATTTAGGTTGGAAAAGACTTGTAAGATCATGGAGTCCAACTGTAAACCTGACATTGCCAGGTCCACCACTAAACCACATCCCTAAGCACCACATTACACATCTTTTAAATACCTCCAGGGATGGTGACTCCACCACTTCCCTGGGCAGCCTGTTCTAATGCCTGACTACCTTTTCAGTGAATAATTTTTTCCTAATATCCAATCTAATTCTCCCCTGGCACAACCTGAGGCCATTTTGTGTGATCCCATCACTTGTTACTTGGGAGAAGAGACTGTGTCATCGTATGAATGTGTTTTAGCAAAGCTGGGAAACAGTTTATAATTACAACACAAAGTTCCTTAGTAGCATAAATTTACTCCAGTGGCCGAGTACCAGGCATTGCTGCATTCCAGTTTGTGTACAGAACACCTTCACCAGTCACCCACTTGAACATCCCTTGCTCTTCTGTGTCTGAGAGACCAATCCAAAAGTAATTCTCAGAGCTCAGACCAATGAGGCTGGTCAGGTAGGCTTGCTCATATCTGAAATTACATGAGTCAGATAGGGGTTAAACTGAGCTTTCCCTCAGTGTGCCATTTCTCATCATCAGAAACTACACAAGACTAGAATGAATGGAGTCTCTATTAGGTTTCCTTTTACATGGAAATACGTGCTTAACTGGGTACCATATAAACTAGTTTCAATAGCAGGTGAAGCTGTGCTGTACTGAAAAACTGCTCCTTACAAACACAAGCAGCTGTGATCTGTTCTTTCAGAGTAAAGTACTTGAAAACATGAATGTGTACAATATATTTAGTTGGAAAAGATAAACTGTATTTATTTTCTTTCTTCTTTTTTTTTTTTCCTGTTTCTCCAGAAAAAGTATATTCTGTTTTTCTGTTTTTTTCCAAAAAGTTCTTAACTATTTTATAGAATTCTAACATTATTGCATCAACTACACAGTTTTTAAACTTCTTCATACCTGTCTACTATACTCGTTAAATAACCACTGCTCCTTTCGCAGGTTTTCTTTGCTTCTAAAAATGTTACAGAGGTACGTCCAACCAGGTAGCAGTAAAAACCATGTCTTTCCCAGCCCTGTCAAGACCATGTGAAATTTACTTGCAGTAGTAAAAGCATACGTTACAGTGCTTGAACTTCAGTGTATACTCTTAAATCAACATATTTTTAACATAGCCAAATATGATAATTTATTCATTTGAATTCCAGTGGACTAGAGGAAATTAAGATTACTATTTCATGCATGAGTCCACCTTTTTTGACAATTAGTAACTGGTAAATTTTAACTTACAAAGAAGTCAGAGGCACACAGAATGGAGAGCATATTCAGAAGCAGGTGAATAAAATACTCTTTGCTCAGAATCAAAGAGTAGTCTGTTATAGTGAGATGCTAACTCAAGTTCCCTGATGTTTCTATGCTAAAAGAATAGTAACTAGACTAATTAATTGTTTTGACTCATCAGTTCACTTAAAAAGTCTGACCAAAGAGCTAGCATAAAAACTATCAAAAAGCAAAAGCCTCAAAATTACAGCTGAATTCCAAGTCCCTTTTCCCTTCTACACCAGCTCACGATTTGCTTGCTGTACCCAAGAAAGGTAAATAAAATCTGTTTTCAGTATTTGGCTGCTGCCTAGTTCTATCTATCTAGCATGAGTCTCAGCTCTGTTCCCCATATGGGAACATGTTACTAAATATAGAACAGTAGTAAATAGGAAAGTAAAAAGAGGGAAAAAGAGAGGGGAGTGGGGAGAAAAGCAACAGAATACAATTACTTGTTCAAAACAAGTTGACTCATAAAAGCAATTTGATTGTTTTAGTTTGGCCTCAATAGTGAGATTTGTCATCATCTTGCATTATGTCACGTAGTTCAGAAATGGACCCCAGTTTCTAGGACATCTTAAGACAACCACGGATGGTCGTAGAATAATATAACAAATATGTAGAAAACCTCAGTAATGGCTTTAGCCTCTTTTACAGACAGTTCTGAGAGATAATGGGCCTGACTCATATTGACTAAAAAAATTTCAAAATAATTTTATTTTAAATAAGAGAATGTAGTGAAAATTATCACCCTGAATCTGATGTACAATCACACTTGGTGGGGGTAGAGGAAGGGAGGGAAATAGTATCAATGTCAAGCGGAGCTTGTGAAAGTGGATTTCACACTTGGAAATTGTGAAATGGATTTTTGTTAACCAAATTCTTGGTTACACTTTCTTCTTACCTTCAGGCAGGCAGAATCAGTCTTTGCTGTCACAGAAACTCCTTGTAGTGGGTCTCTTCTGCAGATGTAACCTAACTTTCTATCACAGGCACTGTCTGCCCAGTATCCATCCTAGATGGCAGTTTGGAAAGAGGTGAAAAATAGTGAGGCAAAACCTGATTCTTTTTGAAACTTTATTGATTACATTTTAAAAAATATTGTTTCAATGGGAGAATAAAGAGCTGTACTTTTTAATTCCAAGTATTTATCTTAATTGTGTGGTTATATTAAGCTGCCATATGCAGACTGTTAAGGTTTACTTGGCATATAATGTAAGCTCACAATCAGATATGAACATTGGTCTAGTTATCTCTAATGTACTTTTAAATTTAGTTTAGAACAAACAACTTCGTGAATAAAGATACTATTCCCTGATCTGTTTCTAAGTTGCATTAAAAAAAACCCTAGAAAGAGAAACAAAAATCAAACAGTATAGTGCTACACAAATGTGGAATGATTCTACCTCTCCTGCCATAATGACACAATCTTCTTGCCCATTGACTGCATGGGTTGGTTCTCCAGGCAACCATCTGGTGTATGTCACAGGAGTTCCATCACTCCACTCAAAGTACATTTGAGTGTTGAGGTCATTCAGACCAATCCACAGCTCATCTACAGCTTCTAAAGGCAGAAATTCAGCTGTGTTAGTACCCAATTTGAAACAGTCCACGGGAGCAAGATTTTATGGAAATGAGCAGAAATTACAATAGAAATTCACACAGATTAAATGACAGTGGAGGTTATTTTAAGATCTAATACATATTCTTCTTTCAAGAAGTTAAAAAATGAGATACCAGCAGGAAATGAGACTCCTCAGCTTTATCAGTAAAAGTCCATTACTGTATCTATAGCTACAAAGTGTCTGAGGCAGATAATCAGCCCAAATACTGCAGTAACTAGAGCTGCTATTTCCTTCAAGTGATTTCATGCACTGAAAAACAAATGAAAAAAAACCCCAAACCCAACACAACACAAATTAAAATCAAAACAAACAGAAAGAAAAAGAAAATAAAGAGAACACTAATGATTCCTCTTGTGTATTTTTGGTGTTCAGTTGTGGGTTTTTTTAACCTGTATATCTATGGGATTCCCTATAAATATTCATAACAAACAAAAAAAGATAGACCTTTTTATTATTATTAATTCTGTAATATGTCTAATAATATAATTCTCCATCTGTATCAAACATTGTCCTGTAGAAATACTCACTGTAGCCAAGCTGAGACAGTATGAAGCCATGCTCTTCAGAGTTGTGAATACTGGCCAGATTGCTGTTGCTCTCGTTGCAAGAAAGCAGGGCTTCTTTCCACTCTCTGGGGTCTCTCTGAACCATGAAACAGTGATCTCCATAGGGCAGCCATTCTTCTGGGCATTTAACAGGCTCTGTATTCCCTCAAAATCGATAGATATTCCAAGTTACTAAACTGTGCAAACTGAAATCTAGAACAATTGCAATTACATTTGAAATCATTTAAGGAACTAATTAGAATGAAGATGAAGTGTTTATAAATAAGTAGTACTTCATTGCTTGTACATTTTAGACTGTTTGCTGTTGCACACTATACTTCTGCAGAAAACATACTGCACTTAAAAAAAAGAGGAAAATAATAGACTCAGCGGTTAGTGAGCTTCACTAGTGTGAAATACTCACTTTTGGGCAGAGGACTATTTTGGAATTCCATGTGTAGCGTTTTCACACAATATACCCCACCCAATTATGTTTTGCATGTTTCATAAAGACATTATAACTGCAGTTCAAATAATTCTCTGCACAGAAGGCTTTCCATACTAAGTCTCAGTAAATAAACCAGAGAAAAGCATAGTAGAAAAGTGAGCTGAAGGGTCTTGCTAATTACTCCATCTTCCTAGTCTCCAGACAAACCCACTGAGAAGGTGGTTTGAGCCTGTTGCTGCCATCTTTCCAAGCCTTCCATGATAAGCCTCGGTGTTCTTATTAGAATGTTCTGCGTGAAGGGTGAGGCATCTCTGACTTTATTTTCATATCCTGCAGTCCATGATACATTTATGAAGGTGTATGGCTTAGACCAGTGCCTCTGGAATTGTGAATATTAACATGAAATAAAAATTGCTTGTGTGGTTACTGGGTTCCAACAACACTGCCAGTACTTAAACAATTTGTTTAAAGAAACAACAGTATGCTTTGTGCTGTGCCACTTACTAAAGCAGAACAATGAATGGCAATGCTTTCTTAAAAATTATTTTAAATAGCCATAAAATTTCATTTTAGTGACATAAATTCTGTCTTTATCAAAGTGGTTTTATTTGCTTGACATACTTGATGGAAGAATGAAAGGATCCAGTGTGGAGTTTTCCTTTTTACAGATATAGCCAAGTCTCAGCTTACATGGCTGGTTTTCCCATTTAGCATCTCTTCTAGGATTTAGTACTGCACAGAGTTTCTCAGGCTCAGGCTCAGGGTTTCCTTCACAGAATAAAAAACAAAATAATTTTATGTAGCACATGTTCTATGTCAGCAGCTAAAACAACAATTTACTTCCAGACTTTTCATGTGCCAATTACAAACTTGGGACTTGCTACAGTTATTTTTCTTCTGGAGATAAGGAGTGGAATTTAGAAGTACCCATCAAACATTACATTACTATTTTTGCTTGTTGTATAACACACACTTTATGCCATATTTGATTACAGAATAGCAATCTCAAAAATAAGACATTCCTATAGTTCTTGTGAAAATTGTTGGCTCACACAAAAGGAAGATCAAACTTTAAGCCTGCACTGGTGGAAAGGCTACAGCAAGTCCTTTCCTTGCTCTCCTCTCTCCTCCCTGTTTAATCAGTGATACCTCCCTTAAGGAATATGTAACTCACAACCAGCTGCAGGATAAATTATATTGTTGCTCAGTCAGTAGATGCTGGACTGAAGAATCCAGGGTATCTGTTGCTGCTACAGTTGCAATGCTATACACAGACTGTAGGAAGTCAGAGTTCATAGTTTCACAGCTCAGGAAACATCTAGTTTTATACATGATTTGTTGTCAGGACCCAATTATGCTGATAGGACTAAGCAATGAGCTTGAAACACTCAGATTCGTGGAATCAGATGACACAGTTTGAGCTAATATTTGGGGCAGACACACAGTGAAGTAGCATATTAACATTGTTCATATTCAGACAAGGAATTTACAGATGTGAAAAGAGAGGAGTGTCCTTCAGAGTAAGAACCATCAGCTGCTAACAGAGAAACAAATTTCAAAACCTGAAAAGTAGAGTTCTAGGTCTGCATTGTAGAGCTAAACCAAGCTTAGCGAATTAATACTATTTGTTAAAAACATGAGACAAAAGCAAAGTACTACCAGTTCGTTAGACGTGTTGTCTGGCAGTTGAGCAGGGAGTGGTGGGAATCTACACTGGACGAAGCCTATCAGGGTAGGCTTCCTCTTTATGGGAACATGTTAAATAGCTTCTAGTTTCTAGAGCTGCGTTTTGCAGAGCAGAAAAATAGTAATATTAAATTCCTAAAGTAAACTATAAGGCAAATCTTTTGGATGAGACATACCAAATTATATGTGAAAACCAATTTCCTCATTTCCACAATGCCCTTGCGGGGGAGTCTTTCCTTTCTATATCAGGTTCTGCTCCAGCAGCCTTCAGTGGTGTGCTGGAACAAAAAGTTCCACTCAGGTCCCTTGGAAAGGTCCTTTCTCCATGTCCCTTTGGCAACATGGCTGCAGATTTGCTCCTTGCTGCAATCAGAGGCCTCTTACATACCCTCACACTTGCTGTCTGTGTCTCCTCTGCTTGCCCCTGCAACCGGCTCTCCAGGAGATTATCCAGGAGCACTGTTCCTGGGGAATGGGCAGTGTTTTCCTCTTCTTAGAGAGGTCCACAGACTGATGACTTCCTTTTTTTTTTTTTTTTCTTCCCTTCCTCCAAAAGATATGACTTACAATAATCTTCCAGTAAACTGGAAACATAATAGCCATCACATGGGAATACAGGAACTCCAAGGGTGTGGCTGCTTGACCTGAGAGTCAGCTGCTCCTCTTCTCTGCAAGGCTTAAGGAATTTGACCAGCTCAGCTGAAGGTAGAAGACCCTTTAGCAGCTCTGGGTTTTCCCTTCGTCCTCTGTGCCAGATAAAAACAGGTGGCACCTTTGAGATTTATGGAAGGCCAAAATATATGTGTATTTATTTTTTCACCAAGCAAATCTACAACATTTGCTGCAACCAGCTGTTGCCGTGGCAATCAAGTCACTTTCAAGATAAACTGCCAATGCTGTGAACTTTATTTACAGTCTCTCTTGAAGGTTAAAGAGGAGAGAGTGAAAGAGGAAAAGAATAAAATGTGAAGGGGAAGGCTTTGCAAGACTGATGCCCACTGACAGCTGAGTCCTTGCAGGATGCAGGGTCTGAAAACTCTCATGACATTTGAAGAGACACAGAAGATATAACTGAATGATGGCATTCTTAGTATGCTACATCTCAACTAGAGCTTTTCACTGCATCTGTTTCTAGTAGGAAATGAGTTTATTTAGCTCTTTTGCTTGAAGTTACTTGTGATATATCCAGTGAAGAAAAGCATCACTCTCAGCTTTTTAATCTTGCATGTCTCATAAGCTTTCAACTCAATTTCCTCATATTCATGGGGAATACTACAAGACTGTAATTTATATGTATTCATCATATTGTCAGGAAATATTCATTCCAAAAACTGCTAAAAAAATGATTACTACCTGGTGCCCAGTTGAAGTATCTGAAGGGAATGCCACCGCTCCAGTGCCAGCCGCTTTTGAGATTCAGACTGTTAAGCCCAATCCAGAGAGAGGATGTCTTGCTGCCAATCAAATCTAGGTAACCAAAAGAGTTGAATACTAATAAATTTTGTTAGGAAATGCTCTTCATTTTCAAACCTCAGAGGAAGATAATAAATGTCTGCTTAGTGATTTCTAAGTTCAGTACAGAATCCATATTTACTGGCAATAAACAGTTTATTCTTTAAACAAAGGGTAGAGAATGGCAAAAGACTGTTTAGCATAATAGTTTATCTGAATGTAAGGCTATTCCGTAGTTATATGTAAGGAATAAGCTTTGAAAACTGAAACACTGAATTGCTATTGATAATATTTGTTATGAGTTTGCTTCATTGTGATGCAATTGATACAGGGCCTTTATTCTACAAAGTCTACAATAAATCCAGGAATTTTTTAGATTTTTTTTATAGTGGTTTGTATGAAATTTGTACAGTATTTATGAACATCTATTTTACAGATATATGTGAAGAATACTGATTTCTTAACACAAAAATCGTATAATGACTGCCTCTTATAATGATGTTCCTATAATGATGTCTCTGGGATCTTACTGGTGTTTTCTGAGCTTCAGGCAACTTTTGCTTAATTAGCTGGAAATACTTAACATTCTTTGAGGAAAAAACATAAAAATCCAAATGGCAAATCCACAACTTGCAAAAGTTCTCTCTATGAAAAGTTTAATTTATGATAATTGTGCTGTTTTTCTAGCGGTACATATACTGTTTTTATATCAGCTATTCATCATAGTATTATTAAAACAATGAAACATTTGTAATCAGTCCAAAAACCTCTTTGACACTCTTTTAACTGAGTCTTGCTTATTAATTCACCTTCTAGATACTTTTGTTCATGTATCTCTGTGATACTTAATAATTCTGCGTTCTGCTGCTGGCAGCTCTTCCTTGCTTGGTGCCACGTGAGAGCTGACTGGTAATTTATCTGGTAGTAGGTGCCTGTCAAAGGATCTGTGCTCCAAAATCTGTCATTGTCTGTACGAGAAAAAGGAAATTTAGTGTTGCGGTTTGTATGAACATCTTGCACAAAAAATTATGAGAAAATTTAACTACAAGCTTACTTGTGAAATGAGATTCTGGAGCAAATTAGGCTCAGACCCTCCAAACCCATACTGTCCTCTTAGCTTGCTCTTTGTTAAGTAAAGAAGAGTTTGACATTGATATTAGTAGAGATGGGCCTGTCATCCTTTATTTTTAGTTTCCCCAGTAAATTACAGTAATAGCGTAAAGAGATCAATAAAGCAAATCTGTACCTTGATCATTATCTACTCTGAAAACCTGTTAAGCAGCTCATAGTCTATGCCTGAATTAACACTTGGCTGAAATACAACTGAAATGCAAACATTTCCAATGATAGAAAATTTTCTTTTCAAACTATGCCATCATTAATTACATTTGCAACACCACTGGCTTGGGGCAGAGTGGCTGGAAAGCTGCCTGACAGAAAAAACCTGTAGGTGCTGATTGATGGCTGGCTGAACATGAGCCAGCTTGTGCTCAGGCAGCCAAGAAGGCCAACAGCATCCTGGCCTGTATCAAACACAGTATCGCCAGCAGGACCAGGGCAGTGATCATCCCCCTGCACTCAGCACTCATGAGGCTGCACCTCGAATACTGTGTTCAGTGCTGGGCCCCTCACTACAAGAGAGCGACATTGAGGTGCTGGAACATGTTCAGGGAAGGGCAACAAAGCTGGTGAAGGGTCTGGAGCACAAGTCTGATGAGGAATGGCTGAGGGAACTGGGGCTGCTTAGCTTGGAGAAGGATTGAGCGGGGTAGGGGTCAGTCTCTTCTCCCAAGTAACAAGTGATGGGATCACACAAAATGGCCTCAGGCTGTGCCAGAGGAGAACTAGATTGGATATTAGGAAAAAAATATTCACTGAAAAGGTAGTCAGGCATTAGAACAGGCTGCCCAGGGAAGTGGAGGAGTCACCATCCCTGGAGGTACTTAAAAGACGTGTTGATGTGGTGCTTAGGGACGTGGTTTAGTGGTGGACCTGGCAATGTCAGGTTTACAGTTAGACTCCATGATCTTACAAGTCTTTTCCAACCTAAATGATTCTATGATTCTACTATTTTTTTTAAAAAAAATAATCCTTATTTCTAGTCTGAACGTTTTTTAGGTAATCGGAATTTCTGAACTGTCTGGTGATAGCTCACTTTTAGCAAAACTGTTCTGTGGGCAAGTGCTAATAAGCTGTGTTTACAACTTCCCCTAACATTCTCTTTTGCTGAGGAAAGTATATTGAATTTCTTGAATGATTCATTAGAAGAAATGTTTTCTGTTTTTTATTGTGTTTATTGCTAGTTCACTTCAGATTTTCAGCATTCTGCAGACTCAAGTGTTAGTGGCAGTGTCCCAGCAATATTATAATGCCAAATACTTCATGTTTGCCAGTTTATATTGAGGATGTTCTGGGATATTTCGAACTACTCCATGTAATATTGCACAGGGAAGTAACTGTCAGTAATGCCAGTCAAAATTGTGGTAGTAGTTGGTGGTTGATAACGAATCGTACCTGATTTCCCAGTGCAATACTCCTGTCAGAATGACAAATCATAGAATCATAGAATAGTTAGGCTTAGAAAGGACCTTAGGATCATCTAGTTCCAACCCCCCTGCCATAAGCAGGGACACCACACACTAAACCATGTCACCCAAGGCTCTGTCCAAATAGTGAGTCTGTGCTATAGCACTGAAAAATGCATCACTTGGGCAGCATTTTTAATATCTTCATTAACACCATATTTGGTGTCTTTCATCCTGCACTCAGATGTGCATATGTTTGTCTGTTCAGATAATATTGTCTTTAAGTGTAATTTTAAACATTACAAGGGAAAGGCTAGCACTGCTATCCTTATCTTTCAGTAAGACCTTTGAGCCATTTTTCTCATTTCTTGTCTTTCAGAAAAGAAACTTCATCCTCCCATGGACTGTAGACCAATCTTGTAATACTGAACAAGGATTTGCATGGGTAGAAAAAGTTATACTGTCGTTACCACAAATAGTGATGAGGCAAGGAGAATTAGGCTGTGAGTAGTCTCAATTTTCAGAGAATGCAGTCATATTTAATGCATACTGGTCTTTTCCTGGGTGTTAGCTACTGATGGACACACCCAGAAAACTTTCAGCCTGACTGTAGACTCATAGGAACATTTTTGTTTCTTCTGTAAGGAATGCTATAGCATCACAAGGTTTTTCCCTTCTGTATTATTAACAGTGTCTCAGTATTGATATATTTACCTAACAGTGTGGTGTTATACCGTCTATGTCAGCATTTGGGACTTACTGCCAGTTGGACAGATCCCATACAAATGGTCCTTATCGAAGTCGGGAGTTGTTGCACACCAGAGCAAGCCGTCTGACCTGCCAGCAGCCGTGCACCCAGCGTACCATGTACCACTCAGCTGGAAGGGGAAGGCACATGGAGCTCCGTTGGCATTTCCTAACAGTGTAAACAGATCTGAGGGGGCAAAAGAGAAAGTATAATATAGGTATGCAAATCCGGGAGCCCCAATTCTCTATGTATCTGCAGTCTCCTTCATAAGGCTATGTGGAGGAAGGGTTACAAGTGTTACATCACTGTAACTGGGCGCCTGCTGTCACCAGACATGTCTTCCATGTGAGTTCTGGGTAGGTCTTGCAATTTACCATTTGCTTATGATATCAGCAGCTGTAACAGCTGGAATTAGAGCAGTTTCACACTGTAGCCAACTATGAAAGAACTGTAATAGTATTTATCTAATATTTAAATATAATTTTCTAAAAATAACATTATTTGTGTATCATGTAGCTTATCTTTCCATCATTCATTAAAAATCATTCATTGATTTAATTGTTAAATGTTGTGGGATTTTTGGTACCTGAAATCTCATACAGCAGCTGAAAGGTAGTGTGCATGGAATTATTTCTGTACTTCTAATATTGGAATATTGAACTTAAAGATTTTTGCCTTTCATACAACAATACTAATAAAATTTCACTAGTCCTAGGATACAGTTAAATAAAGTGCTTTGATTAAAGCTCACAATTAAAAATAGCCTACATCTACCTTTGCTTTAAAAGTAAAATTTAAAATGCACTTTTTTTGCACATACTGCATCCTATCTGAGGGCAAGCAGCTGTGCATCTCAAGGTTGGAGGAATATAGGCTGAATATGTGAACTAATCATCCTTCAGTCCACCATTGCCTCAGGGGGAACAGATGATGTTAGACTAAAGGGAGCAAAAATCAAAGGACCCATGGCAAAAAAAAGTGTGTTCAACACACCATCAAGATAGATAGATAGATAAATCTTTAAACTTTACCTTCATGGCCTTGAGAACACAAACCATCCATGGTTCCGTAGATCTTCCATTTACTCATTGTCGCCGATCCTGTGTTCAGCACAATATTGTCTTCTTTTCTTTCACCAGCACTGAGAAATAAATCTTCCCCTTGGATTGCCAAGGTCGCATTTCTGCACTCCCATTTCTGGAATTCACTTTTCTTGTTGCATGGGTATAGAGAAATTTTAGCCTGATTTTTCTTGAAAGGCACACCCAAACACAGTGCAAATGCCACGCTCATCACCTGGTCATCAGACACCCACCTGAATTTTTGTAACTCAGTGTTTTTCTTGCAAGCAGCTGTTGTGACTGCATGAGAACTCTGGGCAATTAAACACAGCTCGGTATCTTCATTGTATATTAAAAATATTTCATTGTCTGTAAAACAAAAGAATCAGAATTAATGTATTTATGGTGAGCACATGGTGAGGAGAGCTTGTGGGGAGAGAAATGTGCTGTTTATTCTATGCTGATCTGACTCATGGCAGGAGACTGTAAATCTGAGTCACTTTTGCAAAGATCAAACAACCTTTTCAAGGCTTTTATTTCCTCTGTGAAGGAAAAATAAGTGCAGCTCTGGTAAGTACATGTGAATATAATACAGAGGAGTAAGAGCACATAAAGTACATTTTGGCAGCATCAAAAATGTCATCACTATAATGAAATTTTCATGAACTTTCTCCTGAAATACACATTTCTTTCAAGAGACCTTACTGAAGATTTGGAAGTTTGCCATCACTTCATGCGTTACAGATTTAGCTCATGTCCATGGGGTTGCATTTCTGTTTAATACAGTCAGTGAGTGAGCCTTCTGCGACTCTTGCTCCTTCTGTAATCAGCATGTTCTTTATGGTTTAGGGGATTTTTAGGATGAAAAACCATGGAACAGCGACTTGTTATCTTGCCTTGCTCCAGTATTCTCTTATAAGAATGTGTATCATAAGAAGTCAACATAATTCACACAATCAAATCACAAACATTCTCACAAGAACCGACACTGAGCAGCATACAGAGATAAAGATACCATAGCTGTGTGACCCTGTGTGTTTGCGTATTGTTATGGAAAGACAATATGTGAATGCTGAAGGAACTAGCTAACACTTCCAAAGGATTATAGGCAGCTTAATTTAGTATTCTGTCAAGACAAGCAGGCCCTGCTGGGAAAGGCTGCCCAGTACTGCAGTTGTACCGTTGACACGTAAAGGAGGTCATTCAGTGCTGAGAATCAGTCTGAATACAGCTGCCTGCTTTTCAAGACATCAAATAGCATACAGCATAACTATGCCTCTCATCTTTACACTGAAAGCCATAGTGATTATTCCAGGCCTGTTCTTGACTGATCTATTTTTTATATATTTTGAATTGGCATCTATTCAGCCACAATATTACCTCTCACATCAGTCCACAAGCTCCATCTCATCCCACACAACCTTATCCTAAGGCTAGGAAATACATATACAACAAACACCCTATTTAATTCCTTTCTCTTTTTTATTTCTCGTAACTCAGTCACATATAAAGACAAAGACTATGGAGCACACTGTGGAGTCCATCTTCTTCTCAGAGCAGACATAGCCAATAATTAAGTTGTACCCAAATGGAAATCTTTATCTGCACACATGACTCTCCTGACTTCTGATTCCCAGCTTTACTCCATCTTGACTCTTTAAAAGTGGACCAACATCTCTGTACCTGTATCTATTTAAACTTCTGTGGACTACTGCAGTTAGGATGAATATAAAACGCAGGGTAGTCAACCTGCGTGAAAATCTTAAAGACTCTGAGAAACAAGCAAGACAACAAAAATGCCAACTTTCACATCCACTTTTGCAGGGGATAAAAAACAAAGACTCACCGAGCGTCTGCAAAGCAGTATGAGCAAAAGACAGGAATACTAAGACTGTAGAAAAAGTCAACTGTTTCATTTCTTTCTTCTTATTCATGAACAGATGAGGTGAAATAAACTGCTGCTGCAGAAGAAGTCCTTAAGGAACCAGTTGGTGCTGGCTCCTTCTCAGTTTTGGAGAGTTTAAGTTGAAAGAGAAAACTCTGGGCTCTAAATAAGGAAATATCCTGTCACATGTGGTATTTTGAAATCTATAAATAATTATAAAATTCAAACTTTGCATCTGAAATTGAAGTTTCCATCCATTTTCAAGTGGCAAAGTTAATTCTGCTGAATTATTTTCATCTTTCTTGGTTCTGCTCTGGGATTGCAAAGTCTATAACCTCAAAGACAAAGAAGCAGAGAGTGCACTTGAATGTTCTTGAAATCTTATACATATGTACATGGGAAACTCAGAAAAAAATACATGCAAATTTCTTGGCCAAATAGCTCTTCACTACTACAAAAGTTATGCTCATTTCATTTGATGAACTGAACAATGATGTCAGCTATTTCAGTGTGAAAAATTAACCCAGAAGGGAAAATTTAAGTTTGCTTGGTAACTTGACAGACTGAGCACTATGTATACATTTGGCATTTATCATCTGCAATCAACTGGTAGAACTACTGTGCTGTTATTTCACGTGAATTTATCTCAGGAGGACCAATACAGATTAGCCAGACCTTTCCAAACCTTCCTTTTAACCAGTGATTTGGACAACAAAACTGCCTTTTAACATTATGTAGTCCACAAATTACAAATGAATTTTAATACTTAATAATTCATTCTTTGTACCAAGTCTAAATGAGACAAGAAAAGAAAAATATTCTCAAATGAGAATTACAAATGAGTTTCATCCGTTTATTTAGCTGAAATCAACTTCAGCTATGATTCAAAATACTTGTTTTAAAGGAAAAGGAGGAAGATACTCAGCAGAAATTTCCCTTGGAATTTTCTTTTATTTTGCATGGCTTTATTGTGAAGAGAGTATGTTCTGCAAGGGCAAAATATCATTTAATGTTAGAGAAGAAACCCATTTACAGTGTATAGGGTCTTCAGAGCTGTGTTACCGATATCAACTATCAAAATATCAAAATTATAAATAATATGTTTATTTCAAGGGGTTTTTTTTCAGCTGTTTACTCTTCTCATTTACCGTGCCTTTATTGTAAGCCATCAAACAGCACTGAATCCAATTCAGTGTCAGTATTTACAAAAGGATAAATATGGTTTGTGTTGCAACAAAAGAAAAGGTGTAAGATCAAATGGACTGTCAGTAAAAGCAGTGAGTACAGAGTGCCCTTCATTCCCTATCCTATGAAATATGTTTTGCTTGACTGCAGGATCTACAAACCAGCAATTCACTGTCATGTGGATTGTTCCTGCCTAACAACCTCTCCTGTGCAGTTCTTACATGCTTTCTAAGGATCTGTTTTCCCCAGAGATCCTTGAGATATTTTTCTTTTTTTTTTTTCTTCTTCAGTCTGGAATAAACAACATTGAATTCATAAAAAATGTAAACAGTGCAGTAAGCCTCTAAATCATTTCATTACTGAGACATTGTGGTGGACTCCACTGCCTTACTAGTCCGCAGCATGGATACTGTGACTAGTCATCAGTCCATTTATCAGAGAGTTGGGAGATAGTAAGAAAAAACATCCTAAAATCAGCAATCAATCAAGTGAAATAACACCAGGAATGGATTCTTCCAGCTTCATCTGTCATCCACATTATTTTATAGTTTATTTATGTTACTTTTTATAGTTACATGCCTTGTTCATAATTCTGTGTTTTCTCCTGTTAGCCTGTCTTAAAGTAAATGATTCATTAGATCACGACAGCATATAACATCTTCAACTGGTAATTAAACAACTCTGAAGTATTATTATGTAATATACACGTAATATATAGATACTTTATTGATATAGTCCTATATTCATAATTCTTAAAAACCATTCAAAGTTATAGAATATGACTATGTTTTAAATTTAAATAAATTGCATATATTTAAATAAATTTAAATAAATTGCAAAGATTTACTTGTACTGCAAAATCCAAGTTGAAGCCATGAATGAAGGGCAAGTATTTGCATTTCACTTACAGTACTATGGGAAGGAAGATACTTGTGTAAAGAGTGCAAGACGGGCAGTAATAGCGAAAAACAGTTCATGTAAATCTCTGTTTATTCCAAACACAGATTTACTTGAGTAGCAATATGAATGCTTCAGTACATTATGGTGACATACATCCTCAATGTACAGGCTGAGTGCTCTGCAGAGAGAGTGCTTACTGTATGTTTACGCTTGACTGTATGTGATGCTGCCACATAGCTCTAAAAAGAGAGAACAATAGGGTATTTTAAATCTAAATTCCCACTAGTTTTTTTGTTTTTCATGCTTGTTTAATTAGCCATTTTATACATTTCTGGGTCACACTGTCATGAGAATATTTTTTGAAGAGCATAGAGCAATAGCTCTTAATCCTTACCAAAAAAAGGAATAATTGCTAATTTTAGTTCATAATATCTATTAGGTGCATGTAACTTCTTCAAGATTACATTTGTTCCAGCTAGATATGTTTTTTTAAGCTTAACCATATAGTCCAGCTGTGTTATTCCATTAGACAACACTGTGTTCACTGTTTCCTTTGTTGCTGGTAGAATCACTTTCACCATCCCTTCCAGTTAGGGCACAGCTGTATTCTAGTGCTGTGCTGTACCGCCTTGTCTCTCCTTCAGTCTCACTTTGAGTTTTGATCTTGAATAAAAAATAAACAATGAAGCCCATCCCTACTAAAATGATGAGGACCAGAGTAAGTAGTATCCACATATTCACGTGACCATGTGCTTTGTCCTTTCTGGCGTCTGTAAATAAATACAAAGCAAATAGAAGTGGGTGTACTGTAGCCATAAATAAATACAAGGATACTGAAAATTATTGGTCTAAGTTCCCCCTTAATTACCGGGGTAAAATCTATGATAATGTCTCTGTGACAGCACCCCTCATATATCTTAGCATGCAAAAGAAGGAGCAAAGAGAGGGTGATCAGTTTACCAAAGCGTTTAGTTTCCTGGGATGCCTTAAGTGTCTCATTGGTACTGGTAAATTATTCAGTGGCAACTAAGTAAATTAAGCCAATATAAATAAATATATAAAAGACAAATAAATAATAAATACCAAATCATAAAACCCACCAAATTCTTCTTTTTGTGTCTCTTTGAAACTATTAGGAAGTAAAATTAAATTCTACCTTCCACATTTGCAGCTGCTTTAAGAATAACTGTCAAAAATAAAGACAAATGTTTGATTAAAATCTAAAAAGGTCACATTTTCATCCTGACAGTTTCATGTTAACAAAAGGACTGTGCACCAAGATTACCTCATCTTCTTATGGAAACATATTTGCTAAATTAACAGAGATGAAAAGGTGAGATTGATTTTTAATCTGATATTCACTGTAATAAAACTGCTGGTTTATATATTGAAGCTCCCTTCTTGCTGCTTTTTTAATAACCAAAGAATCTCCAAGTGCAGGTAGTGTCTGACTGGTTTAAATGGACTTTCTCTTCTCTAGTTAATAAATCTTGCCCTCTTTGCTGATTCTCCATGCCTGCAGAGACTGCAGACAACTTGATCAAGTGCTGAGGATATTTGACAGTTTTCCTGTACTGCACACAATTCCTTTGAGACCCAGCAGATTTCAATTTACCATCATTTATTTGTATCTATAATTATAAGCTCAAGGTTTAAAGGCAGTTTTTCCTGGCTGTGCGAAGAGGGCGCCATCTGCAAGGTCTTTCCAGGCGTGCTGGGTCGGTGCTGGACGAACAGTGCAAAAACAGATCTTCCCCCTGGGCAGCCTGAGCTGCAGGGATAGTCAGGATGTGTATCCCAGCCTAGGAAGCACCAGGAGCTGGGCTGCTGCTGCAGAAGCACATCAACACATTGAGCTCCAGTGTGTTTGTGAGCAGGAAAGGAATGCAACTGTTAAATTGTCCATTAGAAGGTTGCAGAGCTCACTGTAATGTAAAATTGGTTTGTGCTGAAACACTAATCTACGGGAGAACCTGTGTCAGGGAATATTCTCTGTACTTTGGCACTGCACATAGGGGCCGCTTACAGTCAAACCCATCAAACAAGTATGTGTTGACATGGACTTTCTGTGTTTCCAATATATCTGGTAACAAAGAATGAGCTTTCTGTAGTGTCTGTTGCCCTGACTATCCAAAGAAAACCAGGAATTGCACTAAACCGAGAATTTTTCATTTCAGAAAATGGTCTGACATCGCTACTAATGTGTATGGCTGCTTTCCCCACCAGCTGCAGCCCTGCTCCGGGTGGGGGAAAAGGACAGAACCACAACAACATCCCCAACCTCAGGGTTGTGAAACAGGGCAGGAAATAGTACTTTTTTTTTCAGCATTAACAGTTAAGCTCCAAAATACCACATGGCTGCTTGACTCACGATATTCTGATATTTCTGCTTCCTGACCAAAGCAGATGGTACTCGGTTACACAGAAACACAATATTAAAAAAAAAAAAGCTAACAAAACCACTTCTACTATTTTCAAAGGTCACTATATGCTCTCTGGATCATGCTTCCTTTCTGTTATTATTTAAATAGAATTGCTTCATCCATCTCTTTCTGGAACAGCATGTATCATAGTACAGCAAGGGGAAGAAAAGCAAATCATTGTCCCATAGAAAGTGAATACAAACGTTAACAGGAAAGTACACGTGTATGTTGGAGCAAAATGACAAAGGAGTTTAAAATTTTTTAAAGAAAATATTGATCATCTTTAGTTATTAATTGAACATTCATCACACAATGCAAGAAAATCTGAAGTTATGAACAGAACAGACAAAAAAGATAACTATATATTATTATTTTTGACTGCTGAAACAGGTGATGTCTTTTGTAATGACTGTATGTGCTATTAGTACTGAGATCATAAACATCAAGAGCAACTATTAAAGAAGGCACTTACTCTTTGGTTTCTTACAAATAAAACCCCTTTGAGAAGAGCAAGGAAGGATACTCCAGTAGCCAGAGAACGCAGACAACTCCACACAGTAGTCAAGCTGGTCCTCCAAGGGCTGTCCTTCACCCCAGTTGACAAAGTCTAAGGCACTGTTGTCTTGCCAAAGCAGCTGCCCTGTTGAAAAAGTTAGTAGTAATACTAATAGTTCCATATCAAAGACCTTCATTAATATTAGTGAATATTCATATTAATGTTATTACTTTACTTAGCCTAATAATGCAATCCTATTTTCTTCAGATTCTATCTGTGATTGTTTTCTAATGCATTTTATTTCTTTAAATTCTCTTGTAAATTTGCTTTTCCAAATTATGGTTTGCAGATTTTCTATTCCATTTCCAATAGTTTAATTTACATATGCTCATATTTTTGTCTAGGGTACTAAAGTTGCAAACTGAAAGGAAATGAAACTGGGATTTTACTTTTTTTTTTTAATTTCTGAATTATTGTTTCATCAATACTCATTGAAAATAAAGCAACTTTTACTGTAAAGCCTAATTTTCTGCATACACTAAACTAGAACAGCTTGATGCTGCGGGCTCTGGTTGGACACCCACAACTCCCACGTGAGTGCTCCCCAGCCACGAGAAGATGAGAGCCAGCCATGTTCCCCACCAGAGCATAGAGAAAACTGGGTGGGAAAGGCTTTCTCACAGTCCAGGAATAGGAGACGTCCCCAGGCAGGGCTGAGGTCAGTGGGACAGATACATCATAGTCTGTGGTCCTCTATGAAGGACACTGCAACCATAACAGTTGTGCAAAACCATCATTGATTACAGCACTTTCTGGATTGTTTGAATTTAGAAATGAGGCCCATGATTGCCCCAGGTACAGAAAGCTGAAATTGAACGTTGTATCTTGTTTTCTTAAAGAACACTATCTTCTGTGTTCTGCTTCTCAAAAGGTATTCTTAACACTTCTCCACATCACACATTCCTAACACTTCATCCACATAGCAAAGCTACTGAACCAGATATAGACAGGATATCTGAATTCAGGCAGAACCCACATGGTGGCATCCCTTTGGTGGACTCATGCAAGACCCATAATTGAAGGCAAGCAAATTTCTGCATCCTTTCACACCACCAATTTCCAAATACTTTTAGATTACATATTATCATTCTATCTTTTTGATTTTAACTAGCTTCTATTGTACTTCAATTAGTTCCTTAAAAACAACAGTGTATCTTATTCATATTTCTGTCTATTTAATGAAGTCTATTTATTGTTATTTATAGAAGTTAAAATAGTTACCATTTACGTTTCTGTATATTCCTATCCAAAAGCCACTTGTCTTGCTTGTGTGTAAGTCTGCATGCTCTGCTAAAAAGTTTGATTCAGTCAGATCTTCTACAGAAGTTAACACACCACCTACAAGAAAACCAACAGAAAATGACTGGAGGTATCCTCTGCCATAGAAGTCAGTGGCATATTGTAATGACAGCCTTTAATATAGGATAAGGTTAATAATAAAACCTCTCCTGCTGGTAAGGAGTAAGCAAGGAAATAGAGACCAGAAAGCAGTGTTCAGCTGTAGGGGAACAGCACCAACTGTGAGTTGTGTCATCAGACATGAAAGATGTGAAAGCACAGTGAAGATGGTGATTTTTAAACATCAGGCAAAGTGCACATTATTTTCAAGTGACTGGATAATTTTTACAGGTACTGCAGATGTTTATTTGTTCTTCATGGTCTGACAGGATATTATGTAGCATGTAATACTGCACAGCAAACAGATTTCCAACTAAAACTGAAGTATTATTTTTTCTGGCAATGGTAGTGGAGGAAGAGGGCTAAGAGGATCTGAAAAGTTATGAAACAAAAGGATCAATTTATTTTGGGCAGTATAGTGCTTCCCTTTCTCTTTCACAGCCTCCTGAAGTATGGATGAGGTAGCTGATGATCCAGCAGCGTAAGTGGAAGAGTGCCAAGGAGCAGCTCATGGTCTTGGCTGGGACCACTTGTATCCAAAAAGGGGAAAGAAAGTGTTTGCCTTCCCCTGGCTCTGCAGGCTGCCAGGGAGCTCTGCTGCTGAAGCGAGGACTTTCAGGCAGTAGGTACAACCCTTTTTGGATCATACCCCCATGTTAAAAATAAGTGATTGATATTATGATATTTACTTCTGCTCTTGTGTAGGGACAGATAGAGAAAAGAAGGAATGAGCCTAGAAAGAAGTAATTTTAAAATCTTACTAAAAGAAGAAATTTTGTGAATGAAGAAATACAACAAGAATCAAGCACAGCCAGGGAAAAAAAAAAATAAGAAATTTGATCACCTTAATTTCAACATAACTGAAAAGCAAACAGCATCAATGGTGAAAAGTAAATGTGATGCTGATTTCCTTCTTTTAGCATGTGCAGATTTTTCTGCATTAGTTTTCAAGTGTTTTTTCAAGTGAGTTTACTTTATGTCAAGACTGAAATCCTATCTTTAGGTAAAAATAATAATTACCTGATTGAATGCACTGAGTCACAGACTGAGCCCAGCTCATTTGATTGACATTGAAGTTATAGCAGTGGCTTCGGAAAGGAATCCAATATATGTGATCAGATTCAGGACACGTTCCAATACCCTGTGGGGGATCAGAAGGAAGTACATCTGGAAGAAGTGAGATATAGATGCTTTCATTCAGTAGGGATTGCAGCTCTTCAGATTAGAAATCAAGTTTTTTTAAAAAACCCTTTCTTAAAAGTGCTTAAAATATTCTCTGGCACACAGTGCTAGAATTGTCAGCAACTATGTCAAGTGTGACAATGAGGAGCAGAACTGCTCAGTCATAGCTGAATGATTCAATGTGAGCCTGCGCTCTTCTGTGTTACCAAATACATCACACTTGGACTGTCTCCAGGATGTTTGAGTGTTCAAGGGGTTTTGGTTCTAGTTTATTTTGTTATAAACAAGAAATCTGTTTAAATAAAAAGATACTGTAAAAAGCAGAAAAAGAAAAGCAGTAAAAATCCCAAACGTTCAGGAGGTTCAAATAACAATTTGTTTTGAAATGAAATAATAATCTAAATCACAGTTTACTGTGGAAATTTCCCATTTAATATTTCCTTCAAGGTAATAATCCTTATATAAATTTTCTGAACAGCTTTAAGTCTGACAGTGCATGGAATACACTGCAGATCCTTGAATATTTATGTAGTAGCCCCGTATTTTCCTGCAAGCAATGAAATTATGGAAACGGTAACGTTGTCAATTAGTACATGCATTTTTAAAATGAAAGTTGCATATGAATAAAGTTCAGAGTATGGTTTGGAAAAGAAATTAAAGAAAAACTACACAAAACCAGATCAAAAGAAACTGCGAATTTCCATTAAGCTTGTGTCACTATAACAGCAGTTGCTCTAACACAAATGAGAAAGCAAAGAGGCTCAGTCTCATCCTAAGATTTGCTGTAGCTTTTAATTTGTAACACTTCTCAGTGACACCCACAGAATCACTATGAAGTATGAACTTTTTGCTTGGGACAATAACAGGCTCTTTTTTTCCTCCAGATACAACTCTTCTTCCTTTCCCCACTTTTTAGAATCCAGTAATAGTAAAGCCGTAACCAGTGCATGAATGCGTCTTATGTTGAAGGAATAAAGTTTATTTTATACTCAGTGGACTTTTTGATTACAGTCCTTCCCACAAAATCTCTGCCAGCAGAAAGTTTCACATTCTAGACTTGAAGTGAAATGTTTAACACTCCCATAATCTCTACGTTCTGTCTGTCTGCAATGTAAGATAACTCCTATGGCCGTTATCACCTAGTCCACTAAAATGACAGTTTCTTGGCTGATCAATGACAACTCCATTAAAATAAAACATTGTTTATGCAAAATAAAGGTATTGACATTGCATACTCAGGCTTATTATTCCTTTATATATATATTTAAAAATTTGTATTTCGGTCAGAACAGATACAGCAAGGTTTCTGCCATAAAACCAGAAGTCATTGCCATAGCTTACCCTCAGATTTTTTGCAGGCAGGAAAATGTTTTTCATTACAAGGTGCTGTTTTCCAGGCCCCATCGAGATCTAGGTAGGCACAGGCTGTTTTTTGTTTTGGTTCTCCATAGTACCACTTTGAAAAATTTATTTTCCTTTTATCGGTCCATCTGTAATAGCCATGACTCTAAAATTGAAACAGACATTTAACATAATTTTTCTACACTCTTATCTGCTGTTTCTGGTAAGTGGATTTATACAAATGCACATTTTCACAGTGACATAGAGAACTCAGTCTGTATATCTGTGCTACTACTGTTAAAATTTAATTGAATCAGGACTCAGCAGCATAAAAGTAAGACACAGCAGTATGCCTCCTGTACTGAAATAGTTTTGGATAGAGTTGTCCCATGGGCTTGCATGAGTCAAAGTATTCATGTCAAGGTTGATGATTACTGATCACCTATAAATTCTAAGACCAAGCATTTTTTCTGTTAGGGAAAGGCACTGTTAGAATCATGGAGGTATGTATTATTAATCAACAAGTTAATTGGCTCAGACAATGTAGCCTTCTAAGAGGTTTTATTAGAGTGCTGCTGCATTATATAATAAAAGCTATTTTTAAGGAACATTTATTGTAAGTTATCCCTAGAGATATTGGATTTTACACATATTTTGCTTTTTTATATGTCAGTGTGTAATCACAATTAGTAAAAACAATTACTAGTTAAGCAGCTTATTACTGATGAAAGAGCTCTTTTTTATTATCAACGTAGTTTAGTCAGTTCAAAGAACAACTGCATATTCACTAGAGAAGCTGAAGCTCATTTTGGCACTCAGTCATAGAGCTCACTCAAGTTCTCTTACACAGTGGTAGACCTGGAACTCCACATTCATTTCTAGTACAGTATAGCTTTTACTGCTTTTAATCTTTGGGACATAGCAGGTGTAACAAGGAGGGTGTTCAGAGGCACATGGTATGTCCTGTGAAGCCTTCTAAACAAAAAACAATGGAAAAGTTATAGCTGCCGATGATCACAAGGCACTAGCCTTAGTGACCCTGTTGGTGCCTTAGACCCTCTCCTAAAAATGGCCACCTAAAAATTAACCAGGTAGTTTTACCTAAGTGTCTAAGATTCCCATAGAACTAGTAAAGAGAGTCCAGCACTGTCAGAGGTTCCCATCCTTCTCTATTGGCTAAGATGAAGCTTAATGATTTAAGATGGATGAAGTTAAATGAAGTGGGTGCTGTCCACCAGTCCTAGGATCCTAAATCTATTCATGCTACAATTCTCTCTGTTGATAGTAATCCAATCATAGCTTTTAACTGCACCACCTATAAATTGATTAATCTTACCATATTGCTATTGAGCCCAATCCATAAGGGCTCGCCATATTGCACTGCCAGCAGCAGGAGGAATGTATTACTGTAATAATCAAAAATGCTGGCAAGCTCTGAAGATTTCTCCTTGCAGGCTTTTCTTGCTTCTTCCCAATTCATTTTAGAAGGAATGATTAAATAACTGCTGTTATCATAATGGATGAAGTCAGAAACTGGAGCAGTTGTGGAATGAAACAGTTCAGGCTCTGCAGGAAAAAGGTATGAATTTGAGAGGAAGGGGAAAAAACAGTGAAAAATTATTAGCTGCCTGAACAGAGGTATTACTTTTGAGTAACAGATGACTATAGTGTGGCAGCACCAGCATCAAATTGTTACCTAAAACACAGGAGATACATTTTAATGGTAAATTGGAATTATTTTTGACTATAAACAATAAATTTATTGTTTATACTAGGGATTAGGGAGAGAATGAGCTGTGTGTATCTCTAGGCAGACACTGGACCAGATGAAATGATATGAATACTGGGCACACAACGATCATCTCCTCAGAGCTCTCTAGGTCCCCCTCCCACAATGTAGGTGAAATTCCTCCCAAGGCCAAGAACAGTGCCAGGATCTCCACACTTCAGTCTCAAAATAGGGATAAATTTCATTCTAAGCAAAGTTTGTGACTCTGATGCTAATTCTTTTGCATATAGGATGAAGTGAAAAAGGAAACTATAGTTACATATACAGAAGTAGAAGACAAAGACCTAGAGCTAGTGACATGGACAGATAAAAAGGACAAAAGATTGCCTTCGTGTTCAGTCAGTATCGAGAACACTTTGGCAATTGTTTTTGCTAGTGATGCCCTTATGCAGCTTTCTGCACTTGTAAGGAGCAGATCCATGAAAAATCTGACCCAGCTGTGGCTTCTTCCTGTATTTTTAGTTGCAGTTCCCTGTTTCTGTTCCTGTGTTCCAGATGCATCTCCCACCCTAAGGATACATGAAGAAAACTAGAACTTTTGCCCTTCTGATTATTCCTGGTCTTTTGATATAAAAGCATTGCTAGAGACTGACAAGCAAACTAACCTGTTTAACTGACCTTAGTTAACCCCCAGAGGAGCATGCGTGAGAGTTTGTGTTAGTTGGGTAAAGCATAAGTGGCTAAACTTTTCTGTCGATAGACAAAAAGATATTTTGAAGGCACAGCTCTTCTAACAACCTGTTTTGGACATTTGCCTCACAATGAAGCAGGTGAATCCTGCCTTCTAAGTGTCTACTCGCCATGCGCAGGCAACTGATGTAAGTGTAGATGTCTGCAGCGTAGGTGAAGTCATTCTCTTTGAGCATCAGTGGGTATGCTTGTAGGGGAGAGGCTGTATAGATGAAACTTTTCTATAATCCTTATCACAAAACAGGTTTTGAGTCTGGAATTCCTGAGCTAGGAAAGTAGCCCTAGTTCCTTTGCCCTGGATGCTACAGGCACATTCAGGCAGTTACAACTGAGGACTCATACAGTCAGATTGTTCAGTAAATGTCTTCCAAGAAGGAAGGTGAAAAATAAAACTTACTGCTGTCCATCTGGCAAATATAGCTTTTATTATGCTGGCAGTCAGCACCTTTCCAGTACCTTGCTTCATGTATAGACTCTTTCACCATTACAATACAGTCAGTCTAGGGAAAAATAAAAAAATAATATTATAGGTGATAAAGTACAAAATGTCTGGCAAAATAATAGAAATATTAGGAGACAAAGTTAATAGCTTTCTTCTCTCATTTTCTGGCTCTTATTTTCATTTATTGTTTCTTGGAAAGTAAATGTATTATGTAACTCAGGCAAATGTACTTTTCTTGGCAGATTACTGGAAGAACTTTTGTCAGTTTACTAAAATTTCTTGAAGTGTGCCAAAGCTATTTTTACTATATATCTTAAGGTAATCTGTACTGAATTTGTTGAATTTTCATTTGGATTCATGCTGTACAAGGAAAACCAACAGAACAAAGTAAGAATCCCAGCTAGTAATACTGAATATTTTCAGTAAAATCTAACAATTCTGGTAATTTTAATTAATTGTTGCAGTTATAACACAACTCTCCATTTCTGCAGTTCTAGACTTCTGCAAAGGAATGACAATAAGTGTAGACTCTAAACAGGCCCATTAATCTCTGGCTACAGCTTGAAAAACTTGATCCCTGAAATACTTAGTTGCCTTCTGCTTTAAGCCATTGAAATAAAGGAGATAGATATATATATATAGGATATACATTTGAGACAGAAGTCAGGCCAGTTACTCTAAGTATGTTATCTAAGTGACCTATTTTCTGATTTTTTTTTCTGTTTACCTGTATTGTAATAAACTTCCAGTCAACTTGTACATATTTATCTCTAAATGGGAATCCTCTTACCCACTTATAGTAGCGAAAAATTCTTCCATCTGACCAAATGTATTTACTCTCTCTGTTAACGTCATTCAGTCTGACCCATGTTTCATTGGCAACATCTTTTAGGTAGAAGGTGAAGAAGGCTGTTATAAAAAAAAAAAAAGATCATAGAAGGAGAATAGCTGAGGAGTTGCCTTTCTTCAAATTCAGTTTAAACCAAATTCCAAATAAAACAACTTAAAAAATGTTGGAAAAAAAAAGTTTAGTATTGTTAGACTTTCAAATAATGGTAAAAGAGAAATATTACAATTGGTATTTGAACTGAAGCATTTTGATTTCATTAAGGGAAACCAAAAGGATATTTTTTTTTTTTAATTTTTTAAATAAAAATAATACAGACTTCTTGGAACTACTGTAGAAATTAGAACTAGAAAGAACTTCAAAAGGATTAATCAGTCTTCCCCAAGTTAACATCAACTGCACATACGTAATTTCTGATGGATGTTTGTTTACTGTCTAACTTGAATATCTGTAGGCATTTCATTACTATGAACTATTACTATTCATCCCATCTTCCAAGGCCACGGGTAACAGACTATTCTGTTCCCTCCACATGATGCTTTTGTCAAGAGAAAGGAAGTGTCGTAATATCACACTCCATTCTTCTTTCTGGGCCAAGCATCTCCAAGTCTTCATTCGTAGGTTATGCTATACAGATCTAGAGGCTAGTTTGGCCTTGTCATTAGACAGTGAGACGTGCTGGCTTCATACTTAGTACCAAAAGATTTAAATGATGTACCTTGCACTTGCTCATTCTGTATACAGGCCAAATTTCCCCCTAATTCTATACAAGCACTTCTTGCAGAGTCCCAAGTCAGTCTGTCTTCTTCTCTGGATCCAAATATTTTGTAACACTGTGGGGAATAAAGGAATAAACAAAATTTCAGGTGGCAAAGAGTATTAGACCCACTGGGTTAGATTAATTCAGTTCTAGTCCTTGCATGTAAAGAGCGGCAGATGGGGATCTGCTGAAAGGTGTACACTTTCAGCCACTAAGAAGGAGACCCAGCTAATCACAGTGATGTGTGTGCACAACACTTACAAACCTGTGGGCTGTCCAATGTTAGTGTTTGGCAAGAATGGGCAGCCTCCAAAAGCTTTTGAGGAATTAAATGGCTATCCAAGGTGCACAAATAGAGGTTTCAGGTAACAGAATCATAGAATGGTTTGGGTTAGAAAAGACCTTAAGATCATCTAGTTCCAACCCCCCTGCCATGGGCAGGGGCACCACACACTAAACATTACTGAAAAGTAGAATTTTTGAGGGATTGAAACTATTTCCTGACTGAGAACACAGGTTGGATCAGGTATGTCTTAGGTCAAGTTCTTTCAGTTATGTATTACAGATGCAGAGCTAAAGCCTGAGCTTGTATGAGCACTCTAATACACCCTAAGTGTATTAGCATCCCATTGGGATTTTCCCCAAATGCCAGTGTAAAAAAATTGGTTTTGTGGTTGTATATTTTCTGAGGGACAGACAACATGGTTTGTCAGTGGCATATGCTGCTTTTCCATTTTAGTGTCATTTGAATGCACAAAAACTTTTCCTATTGTTTGTACTGTGGGATGGATTTGTGGTTTTTGTCTGTTTGTTGGGTTTTTTCTAAGTTCATGTGGCTAGGTGTACTTCTGCTTAACTTAGCAAATAACAATGCTTGCTTGTTTTCTATATTTCATTTGACATTTATTGATGCTTGTGTTACTCAATTTGAGTACTTTATAGCTAACCACATATGAAAAGTGTGACCTTTCATTTTTTTTGTCTCTGTTACTCAGAAAAGGGGACTTAGACATAGAGATAAGGATAACGGAACAGGATTTCCATGGAGTAAAATAAACAGAAAATTCTAGAAACTGAAAAAGTAAATATGGCTAAAAGTACATGGACATTTACAAAAACTGTAACTTAAAACACTCCAGTTCAACTTTTTTTAGATTTAGATACAGACTTGCTGATATGAAAATTGACTACACTGCTAATTAGAATACCACTGAATAAACTGGTGCACAAAGTGAGAGAATTTAAATAGTGAGATAAAGGGAATAGTTGTTTTCTCTACCTCTAGCAAATTTCCTAAATATGGCTGAGATTTGATACTGCACCTTGTTCTTAAACAAAAGCCAAGTTTCAGGACATCCTCCCAGAAATGGAACTACAGTAGGAGCAAATCCCGAGTACGTTGAATTCTGCCTTTCACAGATGAAGGCATTTTTCTCAGCACAGTTTACAACTTTCCAAAAGCCTGTAAATAAATGGAATACAGAGAATCATTGTCTGAAACTCTCATACCACCATTACAGCATTCATCCCCAGACAGTATTCATAAAGCACACATGAAACCTTCTTGAGGGAGGTGAAACAGTTGCCATGTACACATTTACCCAAATACACTTCTCCTTCCCCTGTGGTGTGTTTTGTCTCCTAATAGTGATGGTGTGGTTTTAAACCTGAGCTGGTTTTGGCTGAGATAGAGTTAATTTTCTTCCTAGTACCTGGTGCAGAGCTGTGTTTTAGCTTTAGTCTGAGAACAATGCTGATAACACACCAATCTTTTATTTGTTGCTAAGTAATGCTTACCCTGATGAAGGACTTTTCAGTTTCATGCTCTGCCAGTGAGGAGGGGCACAAGAAGATGGGAGGGAGCAGAGACAGGACACCTGACCCAAACTAGCCAAAGGGGTATTCCATACCACAGCATGTCATGTCCAGTTATCCAGAATGGACTGATTGCTGCTCAGGGATGAGCTGGGTATTGGTCAGCGGCTGGGGAGCAACTGTATTATGCAACACTTGTTTAGTCCTTCCTCTATTTCCTAGTATTATTATATTTTACTTTTATTTCATTTATTAAACTCTTCTTACCTAAACCCTCAGGGTTTTACCTTTTTTCTGATTCTCCTCTCCATCCTACTGGAAGGGAAGGTGGGGGGTGGTGGTGTACTTAGTTGCCAGCTGGGCTTAAGCCACTACAAACCTCAGCATACTTGTTCTCAAAAGCTGTCAGTATTGTTCAACTACCTATTTGTAGGGTAGCCTCAAATTTAAATATGTAGCAAACATCTGGGTTCTTGATGTTAAATTTTCAACCAAATATTTCTTATTGTTGTTTTACTTACCAAAATCTGACATTACCACACAGTTTTCAGCATTATTCACAAAATTGGGTTCTTCTGAAGCCCAGGCAACATAATTCACTGGAGTCCCATCCAGCCAGCTGAAAGGAAGAAGGAGACAATGGCTGCCGGACAGATCTCTAGCAGTCATGTAGTTACAAAGTCTGTTGAGGTAAAGGGCTAAGCAAGGTATTAGCAGTGACAAGAGGGCAATGGCTCTTCATATACTGGAGAGAAAATGTCCACAGCATTACTGCTGCTTTTCATCTGTTTAGTACTACCACATTCAAGTCCCATCAGTGTTTCATTTTTCCAGAGGTGGGATAAACAATGCCATACTCAAAGGGAAAGCTTCTTATTACTTGGACAAGACTGAAACTCTAAAGTATCACCAGTGCACAGACTTCCCTTTCATCCCAGAATGGTGTCCTCCTAGAAGCCTTCTACAGACACATTTCTAAAACAACTTCCCTACCAGCAATCTCAGAAAGCTATTGGGCGAGATGTTGTTTACACTTCTTGCTTCAAGTTCACATAAGTTGGCATTAGTCTGATTAAACCCTTACACCTACATTCTATCAAAATCTGTGGGCTTCCTCTCTAACCATTGGAGATCTGGTCAGAGTTAATCTCATTCTAAGGTTGATGTCTAAAGTAGAATAACATCCTAAAATTAGCTGATTCCCTTCAACTACTTATGAAGGGTTGCTTAGTTGTTTAACTCAGTTCTCTCAGTGTAAGACATTGAGATGTATTTAGTCACGAACTTATACAGGTATTGGTTTCCCAGATTTGGAAGGAAAACACATTTCTGTCCTTAGCTATAGAAGAGTTTAACACTTCTGATCTAAGGCTTCTCCTGAAAACTATCCAGAGGTCAGTTACACAAGTTATTAACTCGTGAAATGAAATCACACATGAATGCTCCCATAGAGCGAGGTGAAATCACCATTATTTGTTGTCCATTACCAATTTTCCTTTACTCACCTGAATTTCTTATCAAAGCTGACAACTAAGCCAATTAAATATGATCCCACTCTGACTTCTGAGGTAATCTAAAACAAAAGTGATGAACAGTTAAACACTAAACAGTTCCTCAACAGCAAGCAGAAATCTGGAAGCCCATTAACCATGCCTCTGACTTTTTTATCCTCTTGGGGGACGAGGGGTGGGGGTGGGGGTTTTTGTGGTTTGGTTTGGTTTGGTTTTCTCCCAGTACTTGAGCCTTGGGCAGGTTCAGACCCAGATTTCAAGCCAGCACAGGGATATGGGAAACATCCTGGAGTGAGGAAAACTGCACAGGAAAGCAATAATCACGGTGCTGAATACTATGTGTCTTAGAAGAGATAAGAAGCCTGGGCCTGGAACTACTCTTTGCTGCATCTTTAACATTTGCATGTCTTTTTCTTCTACCTACTTAAAGCAATAGTAATTTCTGTGTAGGTCCTGGACAAAGATATTGTTACATAAATAAATAATGTAGGGCAATAGCTCAGGACTCAAGCTGAGCTAAATTCATAGGCTGTTCCATTTACTTTATCAGCTACTCTGCTTCAGAATCCAACTATAATTAATTGGCTTAGTACTTACATATTTCCATAGAAATTGTCTTTCACTTTCATTCTCAATGACAACAAGATTTGCAAACTTCTTCTGACAAATTCTCTGTGCTTCTTCTATATGGACATGTTCTTTGCTGAGATAGTACTGCTTATCTTCATATATAATCCATCCACCACGGGTGGCTTGATATTCTGAAAGATAAAGAATATTACATTCATATCTGGTCTGTGCAAAGTCTGAAAACTATACAGTAAATTTTTCTTTGAAAAATATCCTACCAAGTTTGTAGTTCAGTTCAGGTTTTAGCAGTGTACCTGTAAAATAAAGGATCATCATGAGCATCATTCTAAACACAGAAAAAATTCAGAGAGGTTTGCTTTATGCAGTTGCAAATGTTTTGTATAATAGAGAAGGGGGTAAAAAAAAGAACTATGAATTATTTAATGTATTTTCAAGATTTTAGAGCAAATACCACTGGATTAAATTTAAAAAAATGTATAATTTAGAAATATTTATCTAGTGAAAAATATGTATTTTTAAAGCATATATATGTATCTCCAACAACACTGTCTTAAACAATCCAGGATGTACAGTAAACACTTTGTAGAAGACACGTACATCAATTTGAAAATTTATTTAGTATTTTTACTTCACATGCTATTGTGAATTTTATATTCATGGGAATAGAGCCAAACAACATAATCCAGCCAATATAGTAAGTCCTCAAGCTTACTTACATAGTAGTAAACTATTCACAAGTACTGAAAGCTTAATGCTAGTATTTTGTTAATACTGCATGTAATTTCCTGTGTCTCGATGCATTCCTCCTATCCTGATGGCTTGGGTTTTACTATGAAAATCTGGTTTTAACAGTCCTGGAGAGCTAGTAGATACCAATCCCAAACTCTTGATTACAGGAAGGACCAGGAGGAAGCAATTAACCTGTTGCTATTCCTAGAGCCACCTATAGCTCCACAAAGGTAGTTCTGCTTTCATTTGGATGCCTGTTATCTTGTTCTTCACAACAGCTACTACTTCTGTTCTTATCTTTCTCCATTTCTGCTGTGATTTGATGGAACAGGAATAGTTTAGATGGGAAATAAGCAAACAAATGAAAAAACTATTAAAATTCCTCTCTTAGGAGTTTTTAAACATTTTATTCTTAAGTACTGAGTGAAGAATAGAACTAAAATAATTTAGCTATCTTAATGATAAATTTACATTCTTAATCTCATTTTTATTTTACTTTTTAATCCTAACATAACATTCCCTGTTTTTCAGAAAATGGAGTATCTAAATAAACACGTCTTAAGTGAGCATATGGGAATTAACACTCATGTTGATCATATAATATAGACGCACAATAAAAAGATCTAATTCTATTTTTTTTCACTTTTGAAAGGTCATTTAGGATCAAGATTAACTGATCAGAGTCTTTATGTTGTGGTTTCTTGAGTAATCCCACCAAGAGCAGAGAGCCACATCTGCACAAAGCAGCAGTGCTCAGCATACCAGAAAGGGCTGCACAGGATGTACTGCTTCAAGCTGGTACGCAAAAGTCATTGTTTTGATGGTGCATTTGTGTGACTAATATACCCACAAGGGAACTATGATTCTTCCTTTTCTATTACACAAGTTTTCCGTGTTAGCATGGTGCCTATTCAACGCAACAGTTTGTTGGCAGAGTAATCAAATATTACAAATACTCACTGCTTTTTTGTGCAAATGCTTCTCCCTTCCCCTCCCAGTTGTGCCTCCTACTAGTTCCCTGTGTTCATTCAACTTTCTTTTAATTTCAAGAAGCTTTTAAGGATCTCCTGTTCCATGGAGATGCATACAAGTACTTGGTTTACAACCAGGAAGCAGAGATATAAAAGTAGGACTGAGCAAGCAAAACAGTTTCTTTCATTATTGGTTACTACTTGGGGTCCTTAGCCCATGGAGACCTTCTTTCCTGCTGGCAGACACCCCAACACGTGTCCATCTGGTCCATTTTGTGCCCTGTCACCAGGTGTAGGAGGCCTGGCGTTAGGGCCGTACTTCCCAGGCAAAGCTGGTGGATGCAGGAGCCCTTCGAGGCTACACCAGCCTCTACTTTTGACCTCTTTTGCAGAGTTGCTGGTTTCTATAGCAACTGATCTCTTGCTTTTGTTCCCACTATTCATTTCACAGTAGGAAGCAAAGCTTTTTTCTCTTTTGTACAGAGAACTCTGGTGTCCTGCATCTTTGGCTTTCCTAGGTTAGCCTGAAGCAGATAGAAATACAGAGGGGAGATAAAAGGAGAGGGGATAAGTACTGCCTTGTAAATTTATTCAACCCATTGCAGAAAGAGATAAAACCAGAGATAAACAGGGACATCTTTAAGTTCCTCTGAGTACAATTGAAATAACTCAATTTATTCTGATTGCTTTATGTGTTCACTGCAGCTGATTTTAAAATGAACAATTCCCAGTATCTTTTTTCCTTTCAATTTGTCTAAATTCATAAAATTTGCTTTTGAACGTGAGTTTATTGCTTCAATTAAATGGCAAGTCATCATACCTTTTTTTGTTTCACAAACCCAATTAAGTAAACGTTCACAGCGCAAGTCATTCCAGCACATTTTGGGTGATTTATTAAACATAACACAGTGTTCAAGTCCTTCATAGTTGTTAGGTTCATCTTCATCCCAGTTCTCATAAATTACCTATGTTGGAAATATATCTCAATTACTATGCAATTTAAACCGAGTAGAAGTAATTGAGATTGCCATTGTAACACAACTTCAGGATCTCATCATCTCAAGTACTTAGTTTATAGGATCAATAGGAGTTCAGATAGGGCTGAGAGGGCTGTGAAAGTCATGCTGATAAGCTCACTTTCCCTATGAATCCCAGGAGAAGGTGTAAAAATTACACAGTATAGAAAAGCACTTGTGTGATGGAGGGAAAACATGCATGGAAGGAGTCTTGTTTATCTTGCTTTGTGAAAGGTGGAAACCTGCCTTCTCTGTGCTGACGTACAGCAGTGCCCAGCTGGGGATGCTGTGAAGAGCTAAAAGCATGGTCTGTGAAAGATGAGATATAACATAGTACCAGGGATGAAACAGAGACAACTTTGTCCTTCCAGTACTGTGTTAAGACAGTGGAACCGCTAAGCACTGCAGTTGTTCAGCTGATACGGATAAATGGCTGCCGTGCACTGCTGAAGGTTTAAAGAGATTGGAAAAAAAACATAAAAATATAAAAATCTGTATTCTAAAGGGCAGAAAGTCAAATAATATCCAGCAAATAAGTACTCACAGGGGAACCATCAATCCAGGCAAATCCTTCATCAGGATTTAAGAGAAACAAACCGATCCAGAAAGCCTGAGCGCGCAGTCCTTTATCCCTAAAATAAATTATACACTATAGATACATGAGTGCAGAAAGAGGGACCGTGATATCAATGTTGGTAAGCATAGAAACATGATGCTTTCTGTCACATCTGAGCTGGGAGCTGCTCCTTCATTGGTGGCCCATACCCAGGCTCACTACCTGCGCTCTGTCAAGGGGCTCGATAGAGCTCTGTGTTGGGACAAGACTTGCTGTACTTGTGATGTAGCACAGACCTACCTCAGGATCCCATCCTTGTGGCTACAAAACAGTTCTTGGCTATAGCAGCAGCCTACAGACAGAGGTGTTAGTAAAAGCAAAACATCAACAGAGAGCTATAATACAATTTTACTAATGAAAAATTATTCTTCAACTGCTTTGATTTGCTTCTTGGCACTTCCTATATAGTTTATTTAATAGTTCATGCAATTTGTCTTGTACCTATGGAACTGATGAAATAGTCCTATTTCATTCACTACATCATAACACAAAGATTTCCTTCCACAATGATTTCATAGTCTAAAGCAAAGAGACTTAACAAGTAAAAACACTTTCAGCATCTCACAATACTGAAAAATAATCAAATGAAGGGTGAGGTCACGAAAACTGTTCTCTATGACTGCTTTAAATCTATTTGAAAAATTAAATGTAGATACATCACTAAGTGAAACAGTTTTGGATAAATAGCTATATAGTATGTGTCATTGAGATGTCTTGATATTACAGAATACAGAATGTAGTAGTCTAATTTTGAGGGGAAATAATGCCATATTTTCCACATTGTGAGAAAAACATGGCATCTACAGTACTAGCAAAAATTAAATAAAACAAATTCCTGATTGATTTCAGGAGTCTTCAGTTTATAGTCCTAAACTTTCCACATTAAGTCCTTGGATTTTAGTTTACATTACACATTAACTCAGGGGTTTTTCAAATGCATTGATTAAAATATAAATCACAACAGTTCAAAAAAGGCACAGTTAGAGCTGAACATATTATTGTCTCCCTTTCAGAAATGGTACTAACATGTACAGAGTTGGTAGGATCTGGAGAACAAGCAGGATAAAACCAGTGATAAAAATTTCAAAACTATCAAGCTTTCTTTGAAATATTAAAGATTTTTTTTTTTTTTATAAAAGTTTCAGGATGATATTTCCAAGTGAAAAATCTCAATTTAATTTAAAATTTTGTGCTTATTCACTCACTTGCCCAGTTCCACATATATTTTAAGGAATTCTTGTATAACATAGCATGAACATGAAAAAGAATTGTTGTGCAAGTACTTACGATGCTAATTGCCATAATAAAATCTGATCTTCTCTTGAGTTGATTGTGACCAGATTTCCTCCTATTTCTCTACAGAATTCTTCAGCCTCAAACCAAGATTTCTTCTGATTTCCCTCTCTCACAAAAAACTATTGAGAAAATAAAACTAATAGATTACTAACTATGCAGATTTTGGCACATAAAAATATATGTAATTATGTAATTAAAATCAGTATCACTTTAGCACCCCTTTATTCTTGACAACATAATGTCTATCAAGACCTATATTATTAAACATTAGTAATGCAAAGTGTAAGTATTCTTTTCTTGGTGTACTCTATTTTAAAATAAGGCAAGAGTAGCACAGGTATCTAAGAATGACAAAAATTATCACAATGTATAAATATAATAAAAAAAGATAATTCATAACATAATTGGAACTTCGACCACTGAAAGGCTCAAAGAAAAATGGAATAGCTCAGTTGTGGTATTTTGCAGTAGAAAGCAGGAGATTTTTGAGAAATGGAAGGTAGAGAGAAGTCAATATGTTGGAATAGAAAGGATAGTGTGGATGGAGAAAGCTGTCTGGCAAGGTGCTGACCCTGGCCGAGGAAGAGATTTTTGTATGGTGGTGCAAGCATACAAATATCTTCACTTTGTACTATGAAGTACATGCGTTCTTGAAGTAAGGAACTGGATGCTTGACATTCTGGTGAACAACTTGGTAATTGGAAGAACCAATAATGCTAGTTATAATAATTGTGTGACACAGAGTTGAGACCCTTAAAAATACAGGGTTAGAATCATCTCTGGCCTCCCAACAGGCAGAAAGTCTCAAGAAAGAAAGTGAGATATTTTTGTAAAGACCTGAAATGCATTGTTGTGTCTTTAATTTTACTTGATCTATTTTGCCTTTTCTTTATTTTATTTTTTTTTTTTCTCTTCAGAAAGGAGACTTTTAAGGCATTTTTAGCTAAATTTAGAGAATGCCCAAATCTTTACTTGCTGAAGAGTCGCTGAAGTCAAACTAAACTTGGACCTAAAAGTATCACTAAAAGTATCACAAGCTATGTGAGAAAAGGTTGACAGGGGGCCAGGTTTCCATGCTTTTTCTCCTGGCAACAGGAGTCTTGTGCAAGTGACACTGCCAGCTCTTGAGATGCAACGCTATGCTTTTCTGAAGTTCCAAATTCCTGGAAGCAAACAAATTAGGTGAGGCTCTCACCTGGCATTTAAATAGAACAAAGCATATTTCTATGACTCTGTTTTCATTGTTTCAGGTTATCCACTGTTGACTTTCATTATATTCACTGGATTTTCTTGTGGGTTTTTCTTTTGCTCTTGAATATCATAGAGATCATTCCCAAAAACTGACCCAGCACCTTGGTCCCTGACTACCTTGGTGGTCACGGCACTGACCTCTGGGCTGCCCCATGCTCAGGCTCACAGTGAAAGTAGACACATACTTACTTTGAAGCATGAATCTGTCTGAGCGGCTCCATCCCAGCCTTCGGCACAGCCAGCTGCAGGGACCTGTACCAGTGGAGCAGGAGGCACCATTCCTGTTGCCTGCTGTTTGCAAAGATAATTTGCTGTCTTCTCACAGCTAACAACATCCCATAATCCAGCTGCAATTCCAGTTTCCATGGCAACACAGCCTTGCTCTTTTCCTTTGTGATATGGAAATTAGTAAAACCAAAGTCTTAGTTTCTGTCTAAAAGAAATGAGACCTTTGCTTTTATTCACAGAAACTTATAAAAAGGAAGATGCAGATCATGCAGATTACAAACCATTCGGGGTATAAAATTATTTTTAATGCCTCCTGCCAGAGCCCAGATATAGGCCAATGAGTCTCATAGATACGTTTGCTAAAACCAGAGATTTTCAGCTTTAGAATACAAATCTTCCTTATCTTGCCACCTCAGGGAAATCACAGGGCAAATGGCACTTGATTTTATTTACATATGTAGCAGATGGCCTGACAACTACTTAGAGGTTCTCAATATCCAGGTAATTAAATTTCAAGAAGGCTGATATCAAGGACAAGTTTGTTTTAAGGCCTAACTAGCTAGCATGAAGGCAAGTTTCCATGCAGATGCTAACCTGTTTTGCCGAAATGCACATGCAAAACAACTGGGCATTCACTGCTGATTGCTCAATATGCACCTTGTGGGTTAAAATAATAATTTTTATTTTCTCAATCTGATGAGTTGTTGTTAACTGGTGTTTAAAAAGTTGAAAACAAAGGAGCCCATGGACCTTGTTAATTCCTGCAGAGTATCGCCTTCAGTCTGTCCCACAGAAAAAATCTGTTTCTGTACAACTTTGCAGGTGGTTGACTTACACAGCACCTGACACTTAGCTGTGACGGTGCTTGTTGCACTGGTGTCAAACACAAGGTCTGATGGTGTTGGCCACCTGCAGCTACAAGCACAAAAGAAAGTGCTTATTCTTATTTCTAAGACTAGGGAATGGAAAGCAAAAGGCTGCATGACTTGCAGCTGCACTCCTATCACAAGGGTTGAGCCTGTCTAGAGCTTACCTGGCATTGCTGTGTTCCAGTGTGTGAAGAGAGGAGCTTCACCACTGGTCCACCTGAAACTCTCTCGTTCTTCTGTGTTGGAGAGACCAATCCAGACATATTTTTCAGACCTCAGCCCCGTCAGACTGATCAGAAAGGCTTGCTCATTTCTGAAGTGGAAGAGAGTGTTCTTTCACCATCTATTACCTTGCAATACTAATCTAAGTGGTACAAATAGGGGTATCGTTATTGTGCTTAGCATGAGCCCTAGGCAAGTGTAGGCAAAACCTCATCAGTCTTTCAAGTGTGGTCAAAAGAATTTGGTGAGGGACAACTTTTTTCTTTCCACTCACTTCTGTGAAATGTCACAATCAACTACTCACATGGGCTTCTACTTGTATTCTACTATTTTCCATGTCTTTCCAAATCTTTGAGGTGCCTCAAACAGACCACCAAGTTGGGACCAAATTGTTGGCTTTGCTAGCCATCATCTCTGAAAGCAGCCATGCTCTTCAGAAGCCATGAAACCTGCAAAGCCTGACTGACGTATGGGTAGGTTGGAGACTATACATTTGCCTGTGGTGCGATAGGTCCTAGGGAAGATTTGCTGCATTTGTTCAGAATTTGGAGTAGAAAGTAGTGTAGGAAAATATTTCTGGTAAAACATTCCTATCATAAATAGATGAAAATGGTAGTAACTACTTTGCAACAGAAAACAAAACAAGCCCAACAAACAAATAAAAAACACACATCAAAACCAATCAAACAATAACAACCTCACAAAAAGATGCTTTAATTAGGAATTGAAGGATAAAGGAAAACTGTTTAACTCAAGACCCCCCAGAATGGGAATAATAGATCAAGTAGAAAGCCCTAAACACTGAGTCTGCTTTAGTTTTTTTTCCCCTGCAAGGATGATTTTATTTGGCTTACTACTAAAAATTTTTTTAAAAGAACTGATAAAGCACTTTAAAGAGTTCAAAAACAGGACAAGTTTTGAAAGTTGGTCCATCAGAAGCACTGATTTAGAAGTATAAAAAAAGATTTTTTTTTCCTACCTGCTTTCCACCGTAGCTAGATAAGCTTTGCTCTGTTGACATGTCTTATTTGCTTCTGAGAACACCAAAAGCGCAGAACCCACTAAGTAACAGTGAAGACCGTATCTTTTCCAACCCTGTGACAAATACAAGGTTTTTAATGTGAAATTGGAAAATATTTCAATACAGAAATTAGCTCTGCTCTTTTGTGTGTAAATATTCAATGTTAAACTTGTTGCAGGTAAGCTAAAAAAGATGTGACTGGTCTGATCTGTTAACACACTAAAACTGGGATTTTTTTGCTGCTTGCTCCTACAGAAGGCCTTTTTTGTTTAAAGGATGGCATTGAGATCTTTGTTTCCTTCTCTTTCACATGTACATGACTTTTCAAAGAAAACTGTGACTGTGCTATTTGCTAGTGCTTTTCAGGCTGGGATTTATGCAGACTGCACCAGAATGAGCCTGTGATTCATCCAAGGGGGAACTGCAGCTCCAGTCTTCCAGAGCTGTGGGACCTGACATAATGAAATATAAAAATACTGTAATATGGAAATGAAATCACACACAAGCACAGTTCCCCAAAGCTGCCCCTGCCATCCCTGAGTACAATGGCCGAGGAGACTTTATGAGCCAAAAGGAGTCCAGTCAGTGATTGTTTGTGGGAAAGGTAGAAAGAAGGACTATCAGTAGAACACTCCTGCTTCTTCCTGCTCTTAGAGAGACCTGTGCTGACCAATAAGATTTTCTGAAAAGGTCAATTCTGGAAAAATTTCTTGTTTGGAAAAAAACAACCTGCTGGTATGACTCAAAAGCCAACTAAGTAGTCCATCAGTAGGAACAGGGTACAGGAAAGCTGCTCCTTTTCTGTTTCAAAATTATTTTGTTTCTTTTATCATTCTTACATAGTAAGGACTTTACAAAGACTATAAATAGACAACCGATCTGATAGAAGAGACAAAGCAGCATGTGGTAGTGTATTGTCAGGGTAATAGCATAAAGAGAGAGAATAGTGGTAAAATTATGATTTAAAAGATATTTGTAATTTAGCCACAGGGCGGTTCATCTGGGAATGGAGGGAAAGGTACATGAATTCATGTAAATGAAAATGAATCTTGACTTTCCTGCGTATTTTCAGAGCAAAAATTAAAAGTGAACATGTGTTAGTAAATTACTAGTAGGATAATACTAGGTTTCCTCAAGAGTAGGCGTTCTAGAAGATAGAAATAGAAAGACTCTAAAAGAAGCAAGAAACAGTAAATTAATTCCTGTTCATTTTTCCCAATATAATTAATTTATGAGAGAGCATTTACTTTCTGGCAGCCTGGGTCCTCAATGGTTTCTTTTTCAGAGGATTGTAATGAAGGTTTCTTTTTACAGATGTAACCATGTTGTTTATCACAAACATCAGTTGCCCAGTATCCATCCTAGAATATCAGGGAGAAGAAATCAGTGTAAAAAAGAGACATTCATAAACATTGGAAAACTAGCATTTTCCTCTTTCTTCACTACAAGGCCTACTGAAATGTTACCTAGGAAGGCTATAGGATCATTGCTGGAGATCTTTCTTGTAAAAGAACCAGATCTGTCAGGGTTGGTTTTTTGATCCTTTTGATACTGGTTTAGATGAAAGAAGGAAATAAACAACATCTTGAAGTCTCAGAATCATTTGCTATCACAGCTATCTATTTAATAGGAAGTTTTGTAAAGACACATCTCATCTGGGGCTAATGGATCTGCATTTAGAGCAGGATTATTTCACTATGCTACAAAAAAAGCAATAAGACTGAAATAACACACATCTGAGCGTGTTGAAGTAAATCTGTTTTATCCATCAAAGAGAAGAATCTGATTACTGATTTCTTATAAAAAAGGAATTACACAAAAAATAAAATCTAATTTCCTCCCCCAATATGATTTAGGATCGATTCTATTGATGCCTAATACTGGCAAATATCAACATTATTCTATGATATCAGAGTTCTTTCAATAACAGCATTTCCTTCAAAACAGCATTTTCAATTTGTTTCTTTTAAAATTCATGACACTTTTTTGTGTGTCTATGTGTGTTCATGTGCACACACGTAAATGTGTCAAACAAGCTTTTCTTGCAAGAAAATGAAGTTTATGAGTCAAGCAACTACAGGATTTTAGGTTAGTTATTTGGCAGGTATTAGAGCTCTCCTTATGCCACAGCTGAAGAAACATGCCCTGGTGCCAGTTGTCCATGCTTAATGCCATGTCTCGGTGATGTGACATTGAGGGGCATAATGGTGTATCAGACAGGAAAATGAATTTCCTTTTCATGCCAAATTTTTAGGGAAAGCTATTTTAAGTTAAGATATAGAATGACTCCTGGATAAGCATATAATGTTAAGTGATTTCAGGCTGATGTAGTTATTAGTTTGCATTACTATAAAAGGACTGCATGGTTATACCTGCCCTTTGATAACAACGCAGTCCTCCAGACCACTTGTGTATTTTGGATGCCCACGCTGCCACGTAGTGAATGTCACAGGAGTCCCATCACTCCACTCAAAATAAAAGTGAGTCTTCAGGTCATTCAGACCCAGCCATAGTTCTTCTGTTGGATCTGAAGCAGGAAAAGAAATAGGTTTGCTTATGGTGCGCTATGCAGTATGGTGAACATTTTCTTGTGCAGAACAAACAGGGACTTCTAAATTTGACATGTGGTACATGAGAGGTGGTCTTTGTGCTTTAACACAAATACTGGTTTCCTCTCAGATCTGCAGTGACAGATGTCTTGGTTTGTACTGAAAAGGCCTCAGATTCCATACAGAAATGCTGAGTTTAATAAACATAAGGCTCTTTATGGCTGGAAGAGGACTTTTGCAAACTTTCTGAGTATCTGAGATTCAGAATAACAGAATGATCTCTATCATGGAGGGTAGGACAATGAGTGCTTTTGTCACGTCTCTCAGGAGATCATACTGAGCCCAAACCATTAAGACATCTGCCAATACATCTCCTTAATGGGAAGCATTAGAGGGCTTGTAACAAGCCACCAGGGGCGTTCACCAAGTCCAGCATGTACAGCAAGTGTCAGGACTGGTTAGTACATATCCAAGGAAAATCAGAAGTGAAAACATACTCTTTTCTTAGAAGGATATATAGCAAGTGGTTAACCTCACCAAGAGGATTTAATCTCAGCAAGAAGTTAAATTTCTTCTGAATTTGGAGCTCAGTTCTGAAGATATTGAACATAGAATAAAGGTGCCCAAAGTGCAATTTTTAGTTATCTTTAGTGTCTCTGTAAGGAATACAATTTGTTTTCTTTTTCTGCTTTATAACATTTTACAATGTAGATTATTCCTTGATGAATATAAATATACTCCTACGTTTATGCAACAGCAACAACATAAAAGAGCACCCATAAGTTAGATTCAGTCTTCCACTTGTGACATCTCAGAGAAAGCATTAATATTTAATATGAAGCCCAGCTTTTACGTTACAGATGGGGCAAACACAACATGGGCCTACGTATATACTCACAGTAACCAAGCTGTGACACTAAAAAGCTGTATTCAGCAATGCTGTGGACACTTGCCAAATCTCCATCTTGCTTCTTACATGAAGTCAGAGCAT
>NW_009943112.1:89511-127994 GCF_000696875.1 Nestor notabilis | reverse complement strand
GGTTCCTTTTGAATGCTGTAGCAGTGACCTGCGTATGGCCACCAACCGTCTGTGCACTCAGTAGCTCTCAATTCATCTAAAATCAAAGTGCAATTTTTCAGAGCAATTTTGTAGGACGAAAATAAAGGACACTAGAATGAGATCCCTTGAGCACTCTTTACAAAAGTGGGACTGTGTGAATGAACATAAAGCTGTAGTTAGAAATGCAAAATACATTCAAATGAAAACTAAATATCATTAAGGCACAGCATGCTAGATATGCAAATAGAATTATGTCTCCTTAAGCAAAGAACCATTGAAAAATGCCTACGCTGTGTCAGAAATGTAATTTGAAATAATGTTCTGGGACAGAAAAGAGATCTGAGAAGACATCAGTCTCTCTCCTCTTTGTCCCCCAGAGCAGTTCAGTCAGTGTGCCATGGACTCCCATTCTACCTGTGGTGGCTAACATTAGGCTTTGCCTGCTGTTCAATGTCTTCTTGCAGTCTCACATGATTTTCAGATATGGAAAAGTGTGAACTAATTCCTTAGAAACTGTAGATCAGTAAACACTGCAAATTAACCCAGAACTGGAAGTTTTCTCTTCACATTAACTCAGTAGCTTTTTTATTACTTAGATCCTTAAATATGTCTAAAAGCTTACCTTAAGCTTCCTTTAAAAATAGAATCCTGCATTTATTTTTAAGGTTAATACTGGAATAAAGATTCTCTGAAATTATTTCTCCACTTTAATGTAACCACCTCTTTAAAAGTAGCTTTTATAGGATTCCAAGATGACAACCTCCAGCAGATCCCTCCTGTATGTAGCATATTAATAGCCATGCTGTTGTCATCAAAGCTGTAGGTTGGGATGGCCCATGACTGAAATGCAGCCTGTGTCAATATTGCTGCTCCTCCTGCTCTGCTTGTATGAACCCATTGCATTGCATACTGTTGTCATCAGAGGAGGACTTTTTTCATGAGTATTAGAGTAACTGTAGTTGCTCATTTGGAGCAAATAAGAGTAAGATTTCTATTGTATTTATGCAAATTTGATTGTTGGTGCTGGTTACCATGACAGAGCAGCTTCTATCTGTCTTGCAAGAATGAATAATAGAGTGATGGAAAAAAATAATAATATTGTCCTATGAATGTCAATTACACAACGGAAGGACAAAAGCAATACACAAAGTCTGAGTTTGCATGTGTAGCTGTGTTTTTCAAAGGCTCCTAACATCTTAGTTGGAAAATAATGTTGTATGCCTTTTACAATTTGCAGATCTTTACAGATTGCTCTTTCTAGAAGTCGAAGAAAAATCTTTCTATTTGATTAACCCACCTTTGGGTATGATGTAAGGCATTGAACTGAAGCTTTTCTTTTTACAAATGTAGCCAAGTCTCTGATTACATGCTTGGTTTTCCCATTTAGCATTCTTTCTGGGATTCATCACTCCACAGATTTTTCCAGGGAGTAGGAAAGGACTTCCTTTGAGTAAGAGAGAAAATAGAAACTCACAGCAAAATTAAACAAAAAAGATTGACAAAACCATCATATTATCAGTAGAAAAATCAACTTATTCTGATTTATTCAATACTTACTATGAAGCAGCCCTCCTCTACAGCATAAGTGCTGCTGCTGTAGTTTATAGCATGCTGGTTTAATCTATGCTTTGAGAGTGAAGTAATGACCCACCATTGACTTTGTGTCAGGATAGTACTGAGAAATTTCTTGTTCTTTTCTTGATATTCTGGTGCTCATAGACAGAACAGCTGAAGCTAGAACTCTACCCTGTGTCAAAAACTTCTAAGCTTTAAAAATACTGAGTTTTCATTTCTATTATCTCTCCAGTATATCTCAAGATTTTCATAGCTTTTCTCCTTTCTGTTGTAGCATGTAAAAACCTCTGTAAGCAGCAATGGAAATTTCCTGATACAGAATTTTTGAAAACATAAAGGAGATTTTAATTATTCCTTTACCACCCTGTAACTTTTCCAAAACAGGAGACAGCTTGAAATACTCGGGGCACAAAGCAAACACAGGACCAAAAGAACAATAAGCAAAACAGAAGAACTCCCTATGTGTGAACAGCACCACAAACCCACCCCTGTTTCCCTTCCTTGAGGTGGCCCAGTGCAATTTTGCATAAACCATTAAGGAATTATGAGCTGGCTCTGTAAGCCTCTCAATAATATTTAGAATTTCTCCACATAGCGTAGTGCCATTATTTTCTAAGTATTTTGCTATCATTGGAAGATTTGGTTTATATTCATGCTCTTGGACAACATGTTATGGAAAAATTCTGATCTCTGATCTGTGGGGTTATGTATCACTCCAAATGACACTCTGCTTTCATAAGTAGGATCTTTGCTACAGAACCTGCTATAGTTGACAGCTACAGTGAACTTTGTAATTTGGAAGTGTAATTTTAAAATAACCACCTAGATGTTCCAAATGGCCTTTCCTGAAATAAAAGTAGCTATGCCAGTTTTATTAGTTGGTGTCTTATCAGAATCCATTCAAAGATTACAAAATAGATACAGTTCTTACCTGGAGCCCAGTTTAAATATCTGAAAGGGCTGCCACCAGCCCATTGCCATCCACTGTTGAAATTTAAAGTGTTCAATCCAATCCAGAATGAAAGACTAAAATTTTTAGTTAGCTCTAAATTAGAAAACAAAAAGTAAGTTTCATCTCGCTATTCTCGTTCCTAGCAAGTTTATCTAAACAAACTGAAATCAAAAGTAAGAAATTTATATTTCTTAGTTTAAACCAGCCCCAAACCACTAATTTCCATTTTACTGAGTTGCACAGCTTAAAAAGTAAAATAGTTAAATGAATAAATACTGATTTAGCAGAGATCTCAGTAGCTAAAACGACAAATTGACATCCTATTTCAATACTTAATAAGAATTTACTTCTCTCATTTTGTTTCATTACAACACAAGAGATGTAAAATACACCTTGTTTTCAGAAGGGAATTATGCTAACATGTTTATGTAACAGCTTTCATGGAGTACACACATCAGAAAGACAGAGGCAGTGTGCCAATCAGTTGCTGCCAGATATTTTCAATGTGATTGGCTTCAAAGCCTCCTTCACACCATTTATAACCAAACTGATACCATAATATTTGTATTTGAAATCCACTGGAGTTCTTTGGAGTTTATGTATACAAACATACCCATATTAGGACCAATCTAGCCATCTTCATACATTCTCCTAGAAAGATTAATAACCCTTGAAACAGAGAGGAAAAAGGTAAATTTGACCACAGCCCTGCTCAGGAATGAGTGCACCAGCATAAAGGTAAGTGGAAGAAACCCTCCCCCTAGGACAGGCTGCAGAAGACGTAGCTCCCACCTAGAGCACGAGGTGGGATGGGGCCATTTTATCCCCATAAAGGTTTAGGACCAACCTTTCATATAAAACCACCAGCTAGTGGAAGGCTACTTCAGACCATCTCCCTTTTGGCAGCTGCTGACCCAGCCCTGATGCCCTGTCTTCTTCATTGAGACAGAAGACAAGGCAGCCAATTTCATAATCTGAAGGCCTAGGGCAGCATATTTTAAGGTCTTACTCTCTATCATTTTACCTTCTATATATGCTTGCTCATGAATCATTGTGATGCTTAGTAGATCTGCATTTTGCTGTTGACAGCTTTTCCTTGCTTGGTGCCATGTTAGAGCTGATTCTGAGTTTATCTGATAGTGAATGCCAGTCGAAACATCTTCTATCCAAAATCTTTCTGTGTCATCTGGAAGAAGTGAGAGAGAACACTGCTGTTAGAGGACTGACATCACATGAACTGAAAACAAATGAAGTACGTAATGAAGCAAAATCTCTAAAAATGCATGGAATTAGCTGTATGGTATCATACACCAGAAAAATCAAAATCAGATTAGGCATAAACTAAAAAAATAATAATGTAAGCTTTTTAATTAAAAACATTATTTTAAATTTCTAAGTTTTTAGAAGGGAATGAATGGGTTTCCAGACATATCTGTTGATTGAAAAAAAGAGATTCCAGGGTGAAGTCGGAGGAGAAAAGTAAGCGTGTAGGTGAACTATGACTCTGGAGGCTCTTCATCCCGGAGGGGCTGGAACTTCCTCTTAGCTCATCATCAAGAGAAGCAGCTTTTTTAAATGTGGCAGAACCTGGCCCTTGATGGTCAGATCAACTGCGGTCTTTTTTGCAGAACAACTCGCAAAACCTTATGAAACTGTTGTAGGAAGGCAGTTGGTGAGAAAAGCAAAAAGATTTGTGTCTTGAGGTGGAGGGATCCAAACATAATTTGATGTTGAAGATAGTATAAAAATGGGAGAGGAGGATAATTTTAGCTAAAACATTTTTATGTAGGCTGACAATAGGAGAAAAGAAAAAGGTAGGAAATGGATGTTAAGGGGAAAAAACAGTATATAGCAGTTTAAGTGATAATTGACCTACAGGGCATGTCTGAGAAATAAAGAGCAATGGGAATTTTTTGAAAGGAAGATATTGGTCTGAGTTCATGCCGGTCATGCCATGCACTAAAGTCACATAAAATTAGATATCAGAGAGCCTACTCATGCCTATGATCCACAGAGAGAAACTGTGTTTAGAGCTTGCGATATATACCTTGTAGGAAAGTCAAATTCTGAGATGCTATGTTGCTGATAAATTGTGGTTCCTAAAAGCAGAAAAACCACAAGTATATCTCAGATGAAAGTGAGTTCACTTCATTGTTGTATTCTGTACAGCTCAATAGGCTTGTTTTATCACTCCATCTTTTCATTAATTGATTAAAGAAAAAAGATAGCTGACCAGCAAGAATATGGATCTAATTGTCATGAGCATATTTACACAGTAAAACTTTTAGGTTTCAAGTGCACACTTCTGCATTGGAGAAGTCTTGCATATTCAACCTCAACTCAGATTCTCTTAAGGTTAGCAATGCTTCACCTTTTTAAACTATCACAGTGTTACAGAAGAGTCCTATCCTGAAATTTCTGATATATGCTGCCAGTGTGATATTCATGCAAACACATTCATCCACCCAGTTCTACGTACATTACTGCTTTACCATTTCCCTCTATGGCTACACCCAAAGAGTGCTATACATCTTCGAATTAGAAGTATTCTTCTAATTTGGTCAGGCTGAGGGGAGGAGCCAGTTCTTCCTTCTCATACCTCGTATCTTGAAGCAGAAAGAGAAACTTGCACAGCTATCATGAAAACATTGCTCTAAAACCATTTTACTGATCACTGCACCATAGGTGTGATGGGGAAAATAAATGGAAAGAGCTCCATGGTTCCCTATCTCTCATCACCCTCCCATACATGTATCTAATATTTCCACAGAATAGAATTTCAGTTTAAAGTTCCTGCATTTCCCCCAACATCTCCCTAAATGTCCCCTCTTTTATTCTGTGAATCAAGAACTGCCAGGATAATATAAAACACACTCTTTAGATCACGCATCAAATCTGATAACAAATACAGAATGATCAGTCTATACATAAAAACTGTAAAGCTGTCCAAGGAAAAACATTTTCATATCTAGTTTAACACAAAACCAACAGAAAACTTACCCAGTAACTCTAATGAATCACGCACGAGGGAAAGAAAAAGTAGGAACCTGGAAAAACTCATTGCAAATTTAACTTCCTTTTCATTCCTCTACCAGAAGTTGGACTATAAGACTGGCAATGTATAAAATCCTTTTAAGTGGGGATAGTAACAGGTCCTTCTCTGTGTCAAACGGTTGATGGGTAAAGCACTGTATTCTAAATAAGGACATATCCTGTCACATGGTGTTTTTAAATAACTAGAGTGCACATTGCAAACTCCGCACTCTTTGAAGAGCAAGTCACTTCCAAGGCTGAAGTTTCCATCCTTGTAACTAGAGGTGGTGACTGGGACTTTGCTAGTATTACATACAGGTCAGTTTTTAGGGTGCTACATGGGACAGACCTCTAAAAAAAAGCAGCTTGAGGCTTTGTGAGAAGAAACCTGCAGTGAAGTATCACTCATTAAAAACCCAGCCTCTGTTCTAACCCTTACATCTCAGAAAAAAGGGAAAACAAAACCACAGTGATTCTGCATGTCACTATGATGTCACAGCTCTACATCTGGAGAAGAAAGAGCAATTTTTACGGGATCTGCAGTACTCAGTGTATTAGGAATTATTTCTCACTTTCAGGGTCACATTGTGGTTTTTTTCTGCACTGTTATGTTGCTTGCTTTGAACACAGTTTGCAGCTGGGCTGTTCATAACTACTTGTCAAAGATCTGAAAGAAGCGAAGATGTTCCATGCTATAAGCTAGTGGTAAGTTTCCCTGTAGGAGGAGAGAAAATTTTGCCTGGAATACTTTTGTCAAACAAAAGGATGCATTTATCTATCTGAGAAATTCCTAATGAGGATGTTCCAGGGCAAAGCCAAATGTGAGCTAAATTGGAAAAGCTCCTTTTAATCTGTGAGCAGAGTGCTCATCTGGAAACTTATATTGGCATGGCCATACTTGTACAACTAGGCAGCAAAGCTGTGCTGGCAAATATTCACATGCAAACAAGTTCTATTGTTCCTTCTGTTTACTTACATCAGTGACATTAAAAGAAGTTGATAACAAAACTGAAAAATGTGAGAAGTGAAATAGACAGTAGTGATATATATGTATAGAAGCTAAACAGATCTCATATGATGAGAAACTATATTTGCTTCTACGTAAAAAGCATTAAGGAAAATTACTGCAAGAACTGGCTAAACTTGTTGACTGTTAGAAAATAGTAAAAGAGAAAAATATTTTCATTTTAAAATGTCTGGATTTCAGTAAAAATAGGAATAAAATAAATCGTTTAATAATAACTACTCTATTTTCAGAATAGTATTTCTATTCAGGGAGAGCTTAGTGTGAGCAAGGTTTACAAAAGCAGCCCAAAGCTGTAAAGCTGAGTTTACTCAGTTTACTGAGTGAAATCACATTTCAGATACATCTGAAATCACAAAATGAAATTACTGCAACAGAGAGGATCCCAAAAGAAAATACGTGGAAGACACAATTCCTGCCTAGTTCCCTCCTCTGCCTCACGAGGTGCCGGTTGTGCTCCACTCAAAACTGAGCGTTAGCCCCCCTCTTGTGTAAATGGATGCTTGTGAGGATTCAGCTCCCCAAGGCTGCAGAGTGATGAGGGAGACTAGTGCAGGCACTGAGGTAGGCCATAAGAAGAATTAAGCACTACAGAGCTGCGCCTTCACATGACCAATCAGCTTGATGCTTGTTATGAAGTTTTTGGGGTCAGCTTTCTGTATGCTGCATTTCCTTGTGCAATAACCTGTTCTCACCAACATACTGAATTCTTGATTGTATTTATGCCAAGAAAAAAAGGAATTCAGTGCTTAGAAAAGAAGCTTCATGGCTAAGCACTCTTCCCATAAAGTGTTATCTGAATTATATTTACAGTTCACATAATCCTATTTTGTACTGCTTTCCATGTTTACCTAATGCTATTTTGTACTGCTTCCAGACGTTTTTCTAACATCTAGTCTTCTTGCAGATTCCTAGTATGGTATCATCTGTTTCATTCCTTAGTTTTCAGTTCATTTTTCTTGCATTTAAAAATGGCAAGTTGGTGCATATTCATGCTGAATTCAAAGTGGCTGGGAGAGAAGCCATCCTTGTTATTGACAGAAAAGTTATTGTGCAGACAAGAGCACCTCACTTCCCCTTTCCTCTCACTTGATTCACAGGGAAGGCTGAAGCTGAAACTTATACTAACCACTTCATTAGTTTCAGAGCATTAACAAAATGAAGAATTCAAGGATGAAAAGCTTTTAATTCATGTTGGTGAACACACTATTCTTAACAATCATATCAAATTGAAAAAAGACCAAAACCTACATCTGAACTTAATATACTTTGCTGGTATGAACTGTATTTTCCTTAGCATAAAATGAAAATGACAAGGTTTTCTATCCCAAAGTTACCTGAGATAACTAAGTTAAAAAGTAAGTATATGAAGCACCATTTTATAAGCATAATAGGAAACAGCTTTTCACAAGAATAAGGAACAATAAAATATATTGATATCAATATGGAACAATAAAAGTTCTGGTCTGATGGACTTAAGTTTGTGAGGCAAAATGAGACAAAAGAGTCTGCCAGTGCATAAAGAGAAAAGATTTCATTTAAGATTACAGGTATCTTCTCTAGAGACTTTTAAGATACATCCTTTAATTTCAGCAAATAACTTGCTCCTCTGAATTGGTACACGCCAGAGAATCCATTTTCACCAGTTCGTCAGTCACCAACACATTAGTTTAGAAGTGTTGCATTGCCAGAATCTGTTGACAGTTTTGTCTTTTTCTCTTGTAGAAATAGACTGACACACCAGCTCCAAGAAGAGTGAGAATAGCCAAGAAAATGAGTGGCCAAACAGAGACATGAACACGTGAGTCAGTTTCTTCGTTATTTTCCTTTCCTGAAATGAATGCATATAACTTTGAGAAACCTTAGTAATTTCTTACACCACATACAACACGAAAAACATAGAGGAGAGGTTCTCTCCTGCATGAACTTGGAATCTGCTCAGTTTAAACCAGCTCCAAATTGTTGCTGGCCAGCAGCCAGGTCTCTGTTGCTGAAGCTAATGTGGTTTTGGTTGATCTGGATTACAGTGACACACAATGCATGCAGTGAACACTTGTAAGAATCTAACGAAAATGCATACTTTACATACGGATACGGGATGCTAATTATTTGAAAACTAGTTTGCAATATTTTTATCTTACAGTATTTACAATAATAGCTATGGAAAAAATTTGCATATACATCTACATAAGTTTTAATAGCCTAGTTAAAACTGTCTGTGTCTGTTCTCAAAGTTAGCCACAAGCTGGGTCAGTGCTGAGCTTCTCGACTCAGGGTTACCCCTTCAGCAGTCCAGTTGACCAAGAACATGTGAGTGCTCATGTGCCTGTAAAAGGCACCATGGGATTACTCCAAGTGATTTACAGTCATGCATCCCAGTAACTGTCAGCAGGACTTGTTCTCTAAAAGGGCATAGCTTAGAAAAACTTGTTTTAAGTTCTTCTTGTGTCTAGAGTTTTATAAATTTTCTTATGAAAGCTCTTACCTTTTTGCTGTACAGGAATCCCACTTGGTTCAACTTGAATGAATATCAGAGAGAAATAATATTACACTTCATTAGAATTCATAAATTTGACTGTTTTGTTAAAAATATACAGGAACAAAAACCCCTTAAATATTACCATTGCATTAATAAAACATATGTCTGTTATAAAAGGCAGCATAAATGAGGCAATGATACTAAAGTTTTACATTCCTATTTAAGATTACCAAACTATAATATTAATTCCCATAAAACTTTACATTGTTTTTATACCTACCAACATTCAAATACTGATTCTTTTCTATATTCTCTCAAAAACACTTTTTCATGTTTTCCGTCAAATATTAATTTTCATTTACCAAGAATATGATGTATAATTTCACATGGCACATTTTAGGAAGCTCTACATGTCTAGCAGGATTCTGCTGTTACAGTGATGTTTAAGATTCTTAAATGTCTTCCCTGGAAAATACCCTCTGAATCAATGCTGTAATCTTCCTATTTGCCTATGTGCATAAGAAAGAGACGGAGAAACAGATCTTTACAAAAATCTTTCTTTTTCTTTTTAAGAGGAGGTGCAAAATTGCTTGATTCACATTAATTCCTCCTTGCAAAGGTATAATAACTGTTACAATACTTAGTTCCTTGAAAAGTCATAAGTTTGTACAAGTATTTGACAGATGCCGTACTAATATCTGTGTTAGGTATTCCAAAGGTTTCTGCAAGTCTCTTTCTCAACCTAGAGTGCATATACCAGGGTGTAATTACTTCCAGACACATGGTGGAGGGCTGTAACAGTAACTCATAAATAGGTCTGCTCTGCCACTAGGGGCTGAGTCACTAACGACTTACCTTTGGGTTTTTTGCAGATAAATCCTTTTTCAGAAGAGCAGTCAGTGTTGCTCCAATAACCAGATGGTACAGTTATTTCAACACAGTGATGCTCTACACTGGACTCTCTCTCATCCCAGTTGACAAAGTCCAGTGCAGTATTATCTAGCCACAGCCACTGGCCTAAAGAGCAACAGACAGAGTAAAAAAAAATTTAAAATCTCTCTCATGGATATTTTTACCTCTTAGCTCAGCAAATGACTTCAAAAAATGTAATAATAACCCATTCTTCAGCAGAAGACCATGTCTTTTTTGGTTTTTTTGTTTTGTTTTTTTTTTTTTGTAACAATATCTATCCTCATTTTTCTCATTTTTCAATTAAATATTGAACGTAAGACATTACCATCCACGTTTCGATAAAGTCCTATCCATAAGCCTCCTTCTTTATTTCCAAGTGGTTGCACTGTATGGATCAGAAAGTCAGATTCATCCATGTTTTCTACTGAAACCAAGGTAGCACCTGAAAGGCATTAAGAAGCAAATAACCATAACCTACCTGAGCAAGTACTGGAATGACCTCCTCTTTCAAGTCTGTACAAGCAATAACTTTTGAAAGCATTTTGCACACTACCCTGATGGCTTCCCCATTGCTTCTTGAGTAGAACAGAGACCTCGAGGTGCTTCGTGGCTGTGCTCCCCCACCACTGCCCCAAGATGTTGCTCCAGAAGCCAGGAGCTGATGGAGAGCTCTACACTTGGGGAGGCTGCAGCCCCTGGGAGGACAGAAGGCTGCACAAAGTCACTTGTGTCAGTTTATTTTCTTTGTGCCAGATTTAGAATACCTTGGTAGGTAAATAAAGTATTTCTAATGACTCTTTTTTTATACCAATGATTTTACATTTTAATGTGAGTTTTGTATAAACTTTCAAACAACTCTCATAGGTTGATAATGAAGGCTCTCACCCAACTGAGCACACTCAAGGGATGCCAGTGCCCAGCTTGTCCCAGCTGATGTTTCAATGTAGTAGCAGTGGCCATGGTAAGGGATCCAAGCTCTGAGGTCGGCTGCTTCAGGACAGTCTCCAGGAAGCTGAGCAGGGTCTGTAGGAGCTATAGCTGAAGAAGTCATATGGTATGAAATTGGTATTGCATTATGAGTAACCAATGAGTAGGATATGTGTGTAAATAATGTGGGATTTCTCTAAACCAACTTTAACTAGCTGGACCTCTACTCCTGACTATTCCTATATTCCTCCAGCTCAGACAACGGGAAGAGTCAGGCAACCAATAGTGTGATACATTTTATTTCTCCAATCTCAGGACAAGGAAATAAATGACATCCTACAGCATCTAATTAACTGCCTTGTCAGTACTCCGAAGAAATCAAACCCTGAGGGGTGATATAGATCCTGAATTTGCATTCTCACAACACAGAAAACTATTGTAAGGTAACAAATCATTGAATACCACAGTCCCATATTTTGTGGCTGCCTGGTCTCTGTATGTTGTCAATTTATACAAGGGAACATGTCTCTGCCAAATTAGTCTCTGTTTCTGATCACGTGTGCAATTAACTTCTATCTGTCTGCAGTTCTTGCACTGCGTATGTAGACCCAATGTACCACTGAGTTTAGCTTGGAAGCCACCTTCAAGGGGAAAAATCTATCTTGAATCTCATCAGAAACAGACTACATTATGTAGCCTTAAAACCTGAAGGAGAGAAAACAACACAATTCTACAAAATTTACAAGAAACCAAGCCTCTGCACACTTCTACAAAGAGTTAAAGTACTATTCACATTCCCAAGGCCCTTCTACCTATGTCAGAACTGCTTTAGCTCTGGCAACAGTGAATAGGAGTGAAACTCTTACCTGTATTTTGGCTCAGTGACACCTGTGTGGGAACTTAACCAGTTGCTGTAGTCCATACAGTTAGTGCATGTTCCCGGCACTTACAGTACAATCTCATGTGATTTATGCTCACATCTCAAAAAGCAAAATATCTCAAAGACATTTTGAGATATAAATTTATGCAGACAGTTATGACTACCACGAAAGCAGTGCAGGCATATCCATTTGCACAGGAAGCTTTCATGTGCCTGAATTCGTATATCATAGAATCATAAAATAGTCAGGGTTGGAAAGGACTTTAAGATCATCTAGTTCCAACTCCCCTGCCATGGGCAGGGACGCCTCTCACTAAACTGCGTCACCCAAGGCTCTGTCCAACCTGGCCTTGAACACCTCCAGGGTTGGAGCATTCACAACTTCCTTGGGCAACGCATTCCAGTGCCTCACCACCCTCACTGTAAAGAACTTCTTCCTTATATCTAATCTAAACTTCCTCTGTTTAAGTTTGAAGCTGTTACCCCTTGTCCTACCACTACAGTCCCTAATGAAGAGTCCCTCCCCAGCATCCTTGTAGGCCCCCTTCAGATACTGGAAGGCTGCTATGAGGTCTCCACTCAGCTTCTCTTCTCCAGGCTGAACAGCCCCAACTTTCTCAGCCTGTCGTCATAGGGAAGGTGCTCCAGCCCCCTTACCAGCCTCGTGGCTTCCTCTGGACTTACTCCAACAGCTCCATGTCATTAATGTTGAGGACACCAGAACTGTACACAATACTGCAAGTGGGTTCTCACAAGAGCAGAGTAGAGGGGCAGGATCACCTTCAACCTGCTGGTCACACTTCTTTTGATGCAGCGCAGGATACGGTTGGTTTCTGGGCTCAAGCGCACACTGAAGCTGGCTCATGTTCAGTTTCTCATCAACCACCACCCCCAAGTCCTTCTCCGCAGGGCTGCTCTGAATCTCTTCGCTGCCCAAGCAAACTTTCACATTCTGCTGGGGAGGTAGGTGGTGTCTTCTGAGGGTTTTAGCCCAAGCCAGAGCAGTTTGTAGGATTAGACAGACTAATGGAATTAGGAATGAGTCTTTAAAATTATTACATTCATTTGCTTACCATCTGATATCTTACAAACTGAAAAGTAGCTTTCATTGCAGGATGCTGTTTTCCAAGTACTGTCAAGATCTAGGTAGACACAAGCATTTTTCTCCTTTGGTTCCCCTGCTGCCCATTCAGTGTACCTGGTTTTCCAGTTATCGGTCCATTTGTAATAGCTGCCAGTCTGAAAACAAAGAAGTTCTGGTAACAGTTTTTTAACACAAAAAGCTCTGACACATCAATATAGTGTTCTATGTCTATTTGAGCTTTTCAGAAAAAAGCAGCCCTGTGATACTCTTTATTTTAAACACCATTCACTGTTCTAAACAATGTCACTGGGTGCTCTGAGTTACATAAGTACTACGTATGAACAGTGTTCAGCAGTGCATTGCTTTCAGCAGGGCTTTTCTGAGGAAACACAAACTTCTACAACATGGCAAGTAACTTGGATGAGACTCATTTAGTAAATCCCATATCAAGAGAAGTAATTACAGAGAATTTCCCTCTGCTCTGCTTTATTTAAATTAAACCAGGGAGTTTTCTGGCAGCTAAAGAATACTTGAGATTTACAGTCAAAATCTTAAAATATCTCTCTAATACTCATAATAACATTTATTAATATAATAATAGTTATAAGTAGCACTCTATAACAGGGAGTTAGACTTTCAGAATGGCTAACAGTTATCTAACAATAGCTGCACATCCTTGCTTGTGGCTCAGTCTGCACCTTTATTTCTTTTACCATTTTCTAGAGCTTTCTGCTTTCATCTCTTGCTACCTACTTAATCTTTTCTGTGACATTTTACTCCATTTGGTGCATGAAAGTCTTTGAGTATCTTTAACAGGTCCATTAGAAACCCATGCATATGCAGAGTAAAGCCATTTTAGTGTACAGTTGTATTAGCACTATTATGAACTGGGCACTCAGCAGGTCTATGAAGATGAGGAGACCTCACCAAGTACTTGCACCTCCCATCTGTCCAGCACTTACCATATTGCTGTTAAGACCAATCCATACAGGTTTTCCATATTTCAGCATCTGGATCCAGAGGAATGAATGGATGTAGGCATCCAAAATGCTAGCAAGTTCTGCAGATTTGTCTTGGCAATTTTTTCTGGCCTCTTCCCATTGCATTTCAGATGAGATGATTGAATAGCTACTGTCACCATAATGGGCAAAGCCAGAGGATGGATTTGTTGTTAGTACTTCGGACAGTGTGGTAACTATGGAGGAAAAACTGAATGCATGAATTTACAAGATACAGCTCATCTTTAGCATGGAAGCCATCAAAAAAATAGATCAAAGGTTCAATATTAACAATAAGACAAAAATCTTTATTTAAGATTGTGAACAATTTGTGAAAAATAAACACATACATAACCACCAAAATCCAAAGCCAAACCAAAAAAGCCCAAAATAAACTTGTTGTAAAACATGAAACAAATCTGTCACTGTAAAAAAAGAAGTGAAATCCTGTATGCTCTGAAGTAGAGAGTATACACTTAGAGGCCTGACTAGTGCAGACTAAGACTTATAAATTGGATATTTGAGTTCCCATGCTTTAAGGTATTTTGACGAAATCTGGGTATCTGAGTATACACCTATCTCATATCACTGGTGGAGAGGACATAGGCCTAGATGTTTAAGGCATTTACTATTGTACCCTCTTGTCACACAGCTTTGATACTTGATCACCACTCCCTCTTCACTCAAAGTCTTTAGCCTGTCTATATGGGCCACCTGAACAATTGCCTCCACATTTGAGTCAGGCTGTGTGTATTTCCTCCCTTGAAATGCATTCAGAGGAACTATAACTGGAATTAAGCAAACTAAAAATGCCACCCTAAAACTATGTTTGCTGTGCAGGGAGAGGGGGATTCTTACAAGGAAGTTAACTATGAGAGTGAACAAGCTACCGAAGCTGGCTGAAGTGGGAGGAATAGTTTTTAATGATGCTGTAATAAAGGTGAGGCAAAACTGTTATCTGTGCTTTGCCTTCTCTATTCCCACTATATGGCTGGGCAGCAGGGATTTACATAATTACAGTTCTCCAGCAGCAGAGTCAACATTCATTGCTCATTTTGATGCCAAAAAAGTCAAAATAAAGAAATCAATATTCTTCTACAACAAAGACACAGCCAAAAGGCTGTACATTTTAATAGACATCACATGTGTTCAGTAGAAATGTCAAGAGAAGATTAAATGCTCTGCTCAGAGACAGCCAGGAGTACAGGTGGATCACTGCAAGAGCATGGTTTTACACTGCATTTAAAGAGGATGTCTAAAAGCCTCATATTTCACTGAGAAGAAATACATTTCCATCTCCTATTCTGTAGTGTTATTCATTATTTAGGTACAAAACTCCTATTAAGATAGTGGTTCTTCTCCTGCAATTTCTGTGGAACAAATTGTAATAAAGCCTTAAAACTGGTGGAGCTCTGAAAGCCTGAGATGCTCAGAATGAGATTCAAAGCTGAAAGAAATCACGTCAGCTTGTAAATTCAAACTTATCTACCCAAGATGTTTTTCAGTTTAGGAGACTGGGTTAAACAGAACTCACGTGAATTCATCTGACATATATAGCCTCTCTCGTTGTCACAGCTATCATCTCTCCATTTCCCATCTAACTTCATGATGATGACACAATCTGTCTGAAGGAGAGGGATAAAACCCCAGCTGTTACAAAAAGTCAGTCAGGAGGTGGTGAGCTGAAGCTCCTATACTCCTAGTGCAAGCCTGATGGCGGAGAGGAGGGAGAGGAGGAAAATCATCTAGCTGCCTGAAATAAGCAGGTTATTTAAATTTCCTGTACCTCCACAGTGGCGTCCCTCAATGTTTCCAAGTCATAATAGTCAAAGTAGAATTGTGCCTTTTCTGGTGCACCATTAGCCCAGTTGGTGTAGGAAACAGTGCTTCCATCTGTCCAAAGAAATGTGTACTCTTTATTTATATCATTCATCCCAATCCAAACATTAGTTGTGGTATCCTTTAAATGATAAAAGAGGAAAGCTGGAGGGAAGCAGAGATTTTTTCATTAAGCTCACTATGACTTACCTAAAACAGGAAAAATGTGCAAAAGCCCAGAACTGGGGCCATATTAAAGTACAACATTTCCCAGATGCTTGTCAGTTCAAGGGATCTGTGCAACCACACTCAAAGCAGACTGGAAGTTTCATGAAAACAGAAACTGAAAGAACTAGAAACACACACTTTATTTCTTATATGAAATAATTTAGCTATTGTTTCACACTTTGGAGTTAAAATAAAGCATAAATTGACCTGGTTAATAAGCAGTTTTCAACAGATAATCCCATAATCTATTACAGTGTCTTTAGTGAGAGATTAGTATTTTTTTCTTTCACTAGAGCACATATGTACCTTGCACTTTTTTATTTGGTATGGTAGCCAGGTTTCCTCCCAGATCAATACAAGTATCTCGTGCAGCATGCCACGTGAGCTTTCTTGTTATATTTGAAGCAAATATTTTGAAACACTGGAAAAAAAAGCAAGCATTTCATTCAAACTAACAAAGATGGGAACTGCTGTAAGTGACTAATACCTATTAGCTACATATAGGATGTATGTTTCTTCAGAAAAAGAGATCAGGGCTAAAATAAGTGACAGATCTCAAAAGTAGAAAGTATGTATGTCTACCCAGGCAGATAATTTGCCCCTCTCATTGCAGAAAGTGTAATCCAGGAGTCTAGTACCATCCGAACATATTGTAAGGATGTCAAGTACATAATCCCTTTTCACATTTTCTGCCTGCCCTTAACAGAGGGATCATTTAATACCAGGAAAATGTGGCTTTAAGTGAAACAGCTGCAGAGAGTGATCCTTACTGTGCCTTCTCCTGCTTCCAGTGACTGTGGTTATGACTGTTCATCTCTCCAAAGTGTATGAAATAGCCTTTGATGCATCGACCTAACATTCTGAGGATGCAACGGTAGCCCAGTGTATATAAAGTAGGCAACACAACTTTTGGCAAATGGAGCTTCAACTCAGATTGGTACAAATTCTTCTTACAGCAATGAAGATTTCTAGATCATGTGTGAATGTAAAACTATACTCAAACCAATTGTAGTTTGGCATCATCTTTCTGAACTCAAAGTTTTGGGAACCCTGTACAAGGCAAAGGGATTGCTCAAGTACATTCTTTCTAAACTATTCCATCTAAATTTTTGGTTTTTTTTTTTTAAGACTGACTTTTACAAATTTCTGTTTCGAACATAAATGAATGAAACAGGAGATGGGGAGGAGGATGGGTTTTCTTAAACAGTAGCAGTATAATATTAAGCCTGTGCAAACTACGTTTTCTGAAACTTATTCAGCATACATCTATTTCTACTGTATTTCACTGTGAAATTAAATGCTATAGACACCTTCAAAAAAGCCCAGCCAGCCAACCAGCATGTTATGACTGGATAATTACTCTCCAGATTTATTTTATAACCATAAATCCTTGACTTTTACAGTTACACTGCTTTACACAATTTGCTGAACATACTTGTTGACATACCTTGTTGTTAAAGAAAAGCCAACTTTCTGGACATCCTCCAGGAGGCAATGGAGAAGCAAATGTTGAATTAATAGAACTGTTATATTTTTCACATACAAATTTATTGGAGGAACCACAGTTTATGTCATGCCACAAGCCTAAAAATCAGATTGAATAAGCAAGTCAGGATGTTATAGTATTTGTAACAATAATTTCTCACGTCTTAAATTTTGAGTTAGAAAGAAGATAATTTCTACTGTTCAGACCTTGAAAGTAAGAGAGCCATGCACCACATTTATGCAGTCAACTATTTTTTATGAACAGAGATGTTTATGGACTTTAGCTGCTCAGCACTGTTAGTTACTGGGCTATCATCCAGCAATTGAAAAACATAATAAAGGACTAAGAAGAAAGGGCCAGTGACTCAGAAAAAATACTCTGGTATTTTTTAATTAATTAATTTAATTAATTAACCTCATCTTCATTCTACTTTCTCCGCCCTCACCACCCGTATCCACCAAAGAGTGAGTAGGAGAATTATGGGAGGAAAAGGATGACAAAAACCAATCAACACCTTCATTTTTAGGTGGTTTTCTTGTTTGTTTGGGGTTGTGGTTTTTGGGGTGTTTTGTTTGGTTGGGTTATTTTTTAGCAGAACACAATGTTCTCTATTTTATATTTCAGGCTGAAGCTTGATCTGAAGGTAAAGTAACCATGGCAGCTTTGAATGAGCCATTTGAAGCTCTAATAGTAGCACAGCTGTAGCCACTTGTGCTTAATTTGAACTGCCTTACCCTTCTGCTCCTTATCCAGGGCTCTCCACAGCATGTGTACCTGTTTATGATTTGTTCAAGCTATGGCATCATCACATTACAGGCAGCAGGGAAAATATACCAGCAAGTAAATTTGAAAAGAAAATGGATCAGAAATGGTTAAGATAGGAAACAATGGATCAAGATAAGGGCACAATGTAGTGTTCAAACATACTTTATGAAATATGTACCATTTTCTGGGCGCTAGCTTCTCAAGTTAATGTAATATCTAGGCATTCAGTCTGCAGATTAAGATACCTCATTTCAGTTGTCAAGATACACACAAGGCTTTCTAAGTTACTATTATAGTCAATAGAGAGCTAAGGCAGGATTCATTTGTCTAAACAGAGGTACAAAGTGCCATTTGAGAGGTTACACAAGGTGCCTGCAGAGAACTGACAGATATGGCACTGTTCCTGTGGGAAACTTTCAGTCAGGTGGGTCAACTCTAGGACATCACAGGTGGCTACAGTCACCTACATGTAGGCAACCAAATACTGCACTGAAGTAAATCAATCGCTTTTTGGGTAGCACTGACTGTGCAGGTGAGATCTCCACGTGACCATAATGAGACTTCAGAGGTCTAGCTTACATTACCTAGATTTTTGTTGTCAACTCAAGCTTCATTCTTCGCTGATGGTCCAACTCAGTTTCCCTCATGTAAACTTTTAGTATCATTAGAGACAAGCTCAGGAATGCTGAGCCACGTATACAGAGCTAGTAGACATGGCAGCCACCAGTGGGATAGCTATTCCTTTCTGGACCAATAACTACAGAAGGAGGGAAGCATCTCAATCAGACCAGATGCCTATGTTCAGAAAAATGAACCTCGTTGGTGTCTCCATATAAAAGCAAAACTTCAGGTGGGATTGCTGAGAGAATTCTTTATAAAACATAAATGGAGAGATTGATTTCATTACACATATATTACTGAGTTCTCATTAGCCTCAGCTAAGTTACAGAAATACCACCAAGAGAAAATATTAGCTCTAGGATTTGCAAGATATTTACATTTAAGAGTAATTACAAGCATGTAAGACAGTCTTAGGTCATTAGATGTATTTGTCTTTCTTCTTTTCTCATCAGCTTGTACCTTCGAACCCCCCATTTCATGTAGCTATCATATATTTTTCTTAAGTTCATAGGAGCAAAGACGAGAGCCCACTCAACCTTTTACTTAGAGAGAGTAAAAAGCCCTATAAAAAGGCATGATATCAATCTTATAAATCCTGAGACATCTGCATTAAATTACACATAATACTAAAATCACACAATTCTAAGGACATGGATTCTTCCATGACTGGTTTTACATCACTTACTGCAACTTGTTGGCTTGCTGCTGTAATGAATTTTCAGAAAACAGCCATAAAAGATTGTGTGACAGCTGACAGTAGAAGTTCAACAGCATCACTTATAATCCAAGCAGAGACAAGTAAAGTCTAATAGTTTAGTCTTGTCACTTACCGTGGTCTGAGAACATTACCACACAGTTTTCCTCATTATTTGCAAAGTTGGGCTCATTAGCAGCCCAGGCCACGTAGGTTACTGGAGTCCCATCTATCCAGCTTAAAGACATACAAGTAGTTATCAATTAATACACTTCAATTGTGAGATGAGAATCCTAATTAACATTTCACAGTTAAAGCTAGGCTTTATGGTATGGAGCACGGTTTAAGTGTGTGTGTGTTTATAGATATAAAATGCAGCATAGTGAAGTATCACTCCAATTTACAGAGAAATCTTTGAAAGAAACTTGAGAAAGTGTGTATGTACAGTACAGCTGCCAAGCCTCTCCTTGGGTAAGTGTTTACTTAAGAAAAAAAAAAGTTTTTATATTTCTTTCTGCGAAAAACTAATGCACTTTAGAATATTCCAGGACTATCTTGTTCTGCTTTGTACTTGTTACGTAGAACTGCCTTCATTCCTTGAAAACAACACATTTAGTACCTCCAGCTACATAAAATACTGTTTTTGCTTTTACATGTTAAGAGCTGCAGGGATCATCTTTGCTTACCTAAATTTTTTGTCAAGACTCACTTTTAGACCAATGAAGTATCCTTCTGATGAATGCCAGAATTCCTTCTAAAACAGAAAGATACTATTTAATGAATAAATATTTTAAGCAAACCAAGCAGAAATGGATGTGTCTTGATCAGGTTCACAGAGGAGTCACTGAAGTCAACAGCAGTAAAGTGCATGCTTACAGTTAAACACAGTGATTTGTTTACACACTCAGATATGGCAGAAGCCAGGTTTTTATCTGGAGCATCACAGCTGAGTCCTGCAGCATTGAGGGCCCTTAGGATGGAGTAGGAGAGAAGCAGATCTTGTGTCAGAAGCTGGTACACATCTTTGATTCTCCCTGCAGGACTGTAGCACCTACCTCAAGTTTGCCTCTTTCATTAGCTACTTTCCAAGCCAACACAGCTGGCACCTTCACATATTCCTCTGTCCACCAACCTGTCTTACCACCTCAGCACAGCTGACACAGAGCAAAAGAGACCAAATCCCATGGGACCAAAGGGCTCATTTGGGGGGAATGTTGTAGATCTCATCTGAGGTGGATTTCATTATTGAAAATGCTGATGGCTCTACTTCTGAGGCAACTGAAGTTTTGCAAGCAGATTGTCAAAAGCATTTCTACTTTAGGCTCTCTGTTTATAATGATTCTTACATTTTCTTTTAGCGCTCTCTGTAGGAACCTTCTCTCACTATTGTTATTAATAACAGCCAGGTCTGCAGAATTCATTCTGCAAAACTCCTGGGCTTTTTCCATGGAGGCATATTTTTTGCTGATGTAGTATAGCTTATCTTCATACATGACCCATCCATCTGCAGTGGTTTTATACGCTGGAAGATAAAGAAGGTATCCTTAAATTCTGTATCTGTAGAACACAAAAGCTCATTTCAAAAAGACAATTCTGGTACAAAAAGTATTGAACAAGAAAAATGCATGTACACAAAAACCTACCATACGTATCGGCTGGTTCAGATTTTAATGGCACTCCTGCAAAACAAGAGAATAGAAGGCATGACGCGTGTCCATAGTGTGTTTTATGATGTAGCTTGTGACTGGCTGCAAGGAGCAGAGTGAGGAACAGAGCAGGATTCTACACTCGCTGTCATTAACTAAAAAGCAGTCTTAACCACACGTTTCAGCTACACATTAGGCAATATGCATGGTCATCTACTTAGAATTGTGAAACATAAGTTGTGCTCCGTGTCAGCAAAGTCATAGCTTTGGCTGGATCACATTTCTGCATAGAGCAATGTAAGAGAAAATTGTTCTTCTGGTCGGTAGATTTATCCAAAAAACTTTAAATTTCGTGTTTACAGCCCCTTGACTGATCTGTCAGTAGACATTCCATAATCCTCCAGAGGGGCCTCCGTACTAAGAGGGATAAAATTTCCACTAGATCTACTTGAGCTCTATCAAAAACTTCTCTCAGTTCCAAATACTCTTAAGCAAAAGGAAGTACAGCTATATGTACTGCCTCTGATTTCTGGTTCTGATAGAAAAAGAAATGCTGCTGCTTTGAACCATTGCTTTTCCAAAAGCAGTTAAATCCTGAATAATGTTAAAGGAGAACTTGGAATACCACTAAATCTTTGGTGTACAAACATATTTTATTTGGTTTTTAGCTTTACTGATGTTAGCATCAAAATCAGTATTATATGGAATTCACAACTCCTTACTTCCTACGTTACAAAAATACAAGCAAAAACTTCTTAATATTCACAAAACTCACAATCTATGAAAACCTCTGCAAACACACAGATTATTTATACATCCTAATTTACATAATTATGTAAATGTATTTATTCTCACTGTCTATTGGTGAAAAAGCCTATGCTCTTGACCTCCATTTAGAAAAAGTAGTTCTTCAAAATTTTGTCTTTCTCCAGCAGCTTACATTAGAAAGCAACTACTTATAAAGTTAATTTAGCTTCTTGCTTCAAGAACAGAATAAGTATACCTTTTTTTATTTGACAAAGCCAGAGAAACTGTTCTTCACAGACCGAAAGTAACCATTCTTTAGTATAACTCCAATTGAGTACAGCACAGAGCTTGCGTCCTCCTGAATTTCTTTGATCATCCCTCCAGTTCATGTACCTAACCTACAGAAGAAACCATCTTTGTTACTTTTTTCATCTGTTTCAGCAGTTATACTCCCCACTAGCAAACAAACTATTTGTCTGAATTATTCTGTCTCTCACTAAAAAAAGGCACAAATATAGGAAAACCAGTAGGTATAAGAATATTTACAGGGGGGCAATATCAGTGAGCAGAAGATCTGGCTGTCTTACCATAGAGGGCTTTTTCTCTTGTTTGCCCCTCAAGCCCTAGGTGCAGCCAGGATAGAGACAGGCAAATGGACTGTTTCTAATTAACTTCACCTGGCTATAAACTTCACCTCCATTCCACTCATGCCAATCGTGTCCAGACAAGGTAGCTTTCACTTCATCAATTGTCACCTGGTTCAAAGTTACATTGTCCAAGAGGTGTCTGGAGGTAGTGACCATACTGTGCATCAAGTCAGCATTCACATCTTCCATTCCTTGTGGTTAATGAGAGTAGGAGTGTGACTTTTGGGACAGATGTCCTGCAAACCTAGTGGAGTTACTTCTTAAGAAACTAACATCCAAATGGGAAGGAAGAACCATGTGATATAACCTACTTCAGATTTTCAAAAAGCTCTTGATAAAATTGCTTCCCAAAACTTTTATGGAAACTAATGTTTGACAGGATAATAGGAAAGATCATTACTTGTGTTAAAAAAAAAGGAAATAGAGAGTAGAAGTAAAGAAAGGGTAATAAGAAGGGGAATCCTGCAGGAACATTTCATACCTCTGTGGATATTTATGTGGGCTTGAGAAAGGACTCTATAAATTCACAGAAATAAACCAATTTAGATTACAGATCTGAGCTCCAGTAATGAAAGACCCTGAGCTCTCACTTACTGGGGGAATGCACAAGTATACTGGGAAATATGCTTGCTGTTTGATTAGCTCTTAAGATGCTTCCAGCCACTGCCAGAGACAGGATTCAAGATCTGGTATGATGAATTTTTATGTTCTACATTATGCGTTCATATGATAATATGGAAAAGAAAATTTGTTGGAGTGCTGTGCAGAAAGTTACAGTTCCTGAAGACATACAGATAATTTCTATGTATTCAAATGCGTTGCCATGATTTTAGTCGTTTCCGTAATTACAGTCATGATAATAAAGGTTAGTGTTTTCTTTGATGAGGGTACCAGTAAAAACCCCAAAACATCTTAAGCAAACAAATATAATGAAAAATTAAAATACTCACTGGAGAGCCATCACTCCAAGCAAATCCTTCATCTGGATTCAAGGAAAATAAGCCAATCCAAACTTTTTGAAAGCTACAGTGACTGTCACTAACAGAAATTACAAGACAGAGCAGCATGTAAACATCAACACAAAAAACATACAGAAACACATTGTCAAACTTTCTGGAGCACACTGTAAAGTTCTGTGAAGTTGTAATAATTACCCTATTACCTATGGTGAAGGGCATACAGATACATATGTTCTTCATAGAAATATCTAATATTTCTATGGCTCAATGGCAATGACTTATTCATCAGACTTAGTAGTAGTATTGAACCTGTATTTCCTCTATATTCTGTTTTCTAAGGAAAGGCCTTCACAGATTCAGGAAATGGCCTTAGCATTGACTGCTTTAAGGTGAGTCAAAAGTAAATCTTTTGGTCATGTTTCCTACCCTACTATAAATACCCCACCCCACCCCCAGTTTCATCTATCTAGTAATAATGATACCAGTTGGGTTTTTTTAATGTCTTGGATATAAGCAACTCTTTTTTACATGAAACAAAAATGTTCATGAGTAGATAAAATTTCAAAGTATCACAGGTTTTTTGGCTTTGGGGGAATCCTGATGCTTCACAAATCATTTAAGAGCATTCATAATAGCTCATATGAAATGTCTCTTAAATCTGCTAAGATAAACACACATTATACTCACTATAACGACCTTCTTAGTAATGGTATCTCATCTTTACTGTTAATGGTGGCCAGATCCCCTCCTATATGTCTACAAAACTCTCGCGCTTCAAGCCATGATTTCTTTTTAATATCCGATCTGTAAAAACACTATAGAGACATTACTTTAAATCATATTATATATGTTATAATAAAAAAATCCATCTCGCTCACCCACAAGTGAGGTTTCATACAAGTGTTGTAAATGTCCATAAGAGAAATAGCATCAATTACTCTGGTGATAAAACTTTTGCGCTAGAGCTCTCTAGCTAGTTAGTGTAGTGGTGACAAACAAAGGGAAGGAATTTCTAGAAAGGAATACAATTCCCTTTTGTTTTAACTAGAGGAGAGCACAGGCCACCTTCCAGATGGAGGGAAAGAAAAGTGGTTGTGGTAGAGGAGCAAGGTGGCCTAGAAGGAGTCTGAAGATGCAGGCAAAAGAATGACCTCATGGTGGTTTAGAACTGTCAACTTTACATTTGCAGCATGATGTCTAACATTTTGGTAGTTTAAACAGAGAATAAGCACAAGTTTGACCAAAGCTAAAGCTGGTGATCTGGGGACAAAGGAATCCAATTAAACAGCATTCCATCTGAGTTTGAAAGACATGGCAGGGGGAAGGAGAGGGAAGAGTGAACCCCGTTATATAGTAAAAAGAGGTGGACTCATTACTCAACACATTTTTATTCTGTGTGGTCCCAAATCAATATTTGCACATTGCCTTCATTTCTTGTTCGAAGCCCTTCTGTATCATTGCTCAGACATAACCAAGTATACCTCAAATACAAGTTATCTGCATCTTTGCATCAGAAACTCTCTAATAAATATCCTTCATAAACGCTGGTTTAATTAACTTTTTGGGTGACTTCTTATGCTTTATTTTGTGAGGTTATGTGCTTATCTTAACAAGGTCCAGCCTTAGGCATTGTGCTGCTTGTAGATACACTTTGTTGTTTCTCTACTTTGTTCCCTGAACTCTCACACACCTCAGATAAATACGGGATCTTTGCACAACCTAGTGACCACACTGACATCAAGAGCCATGATAACAGCCAAGCACTGTTGCTTCTCGTGTTTAATACAGCATTTTGACATTGTTCTCTCAGTAATTTTAATATTGTTTCTTCTTTTTGTGGTTTTTTTTTGGGGGGGGTGGGGTTGGTTGGTTTTGGGGTTCCCCCCCCCCCTTTTTTGTATGTCTTCCTAGTGACTTTATGTTTTCTGCTCCAATTCATTCAACCCCTGGGGGTAAAAACTTGTACATTTTCGTTCCTGTGTCCTCTTTCCTACCCTCGTCCCCTTGTGTTCAGTCCCTTCAACCTCATCTTTCTTCCTGAGTTTCTTCCCAAGTTTCTTCCCTCTTATAGATAATTTCCTGAGATGTTTGGGTTTTGGGGTGGTTTTTTTTTTTTTGTTTAATTGTTTGTTTGGGTGTGCTGTTCGTTTGTGGTTGCTGTTTGGTTGGGTTGATTTGATTTCTATATTCCAGTCTCAGATATCACAAAATGAAGACAAACTTAGTTTTTATTTCTTTCTCTCCTCCCTGTCCAAGCAGTTCAAAGCCTCTCTCATTCTTTTAATTAGCCACTTACTTTAAAACAGGAACTACTATGGTAGTTTGATACCCAACCTTCAGGACACGCGGGGACCAGAGCAGTAGTTGGAACAGGTGGAGTTGTTGCACCCTTTGCCCACTGCTTACAGATATATTTTTGGTTTGTCTCACAGTCAAGTACATCCCATAATCCAGCTGCAGTCCCAGTTCTCATGGCTACACATCCTGGATTACTTCCTTTATGAGAAATAAAAAACACATTGTACATTTTATCCTAAATTGTTTCATTCTTACTGAAAACCTTTGAGCAGCAGCCATTCACTTCTTGCCAGATAACACTTGAATAGCAGTTATAATTTAGGTGGTTTTCACACAGGCAAAGAGTAGTATTTTCCTGTTTGACGAAGCCATGATCAGTTCAGGATTATTCTTTTTTATTATTATTTTTTAATTTTGAATGTCCTGCATAATTTCATGGGTGATTTCAAGCGTTTTCAAGTGAGAACCTCATTCCTACTTACATTAAACTGGTTTCATATCCAGTACCATAACCTTGGTCACGAGTGATTTTCAAACAAACAGATGGAAACATACGGTGCATACATACAGCAGGCATGGAAACCTTGACAGAGACATGATAAAGCTTATCCTGTGACACTTGCTGTAATTTTAGTATATTCTCTCAGAGGCAACCAGAGGTGTATACATCACATACGATAGTCAAATGCACATAAGGGGCTTATATGATGGTTTAGTTGTGTTCTTTCTTCATTTCCTAGCTATTCTTAACATTTTATTTTGCTTTTTGATTCCTGCTTGTTGGAGACCTGATGTTTTAATGGACCTGTCTATCATGGCACCAGGAACTAACTCCTGAAATTAAATGGTCAGCTATAAACCCATCAAAAAATTTCACCTTCTATTTTACCGTTTGGTCACTTATTCTCCTGAGATTACCCTGTGTTTTCTCACAGGCACATCTTCACTATCAGAAATAATTTCTTATCATCAGTAAGTCTATTCACCTCACTATTTCACCTTCTCCACATTGTCTGTAAATATGTTGAACAGCATGGGCTTTGGCACAGATCATTTTGGGACACCCTCATAGTGAAAACTCCTGTGGTGAGCACTCTTTCACAGTAAAACCCACCAACCATAAAAAAACAAACAAACAAACAAACAAACACCCACCCCCAAAACTCCCACAACAAACAAACAAAAAAAACAAAGAGAAAAAACCCACCCACACACAAACCACACACACACACCTTCCATCCCCTGCTTTTTGATCAGAATGTTTATTCAAGAGCTTTCCTGTGTCAGATTAGCTGCAGGGCTCTTGGTAACTGAGATAGACCACACTGGCTAGATGTCCCTTATTTGTATGCTTTTTGGCTCCTGTGGGGAGCTGCAAGAGATGTCTAAGCATGACCTCCCTTGGCACAAGCAATTTTCTATATTTCTCACTATATCTTCTTTGTTCTATTCTGTAGTACAGATTCAGCTAATTAACCAATGACTCATTGGTCTGTATTTCACATCTCTCTGGAAGCATTTTAAATGTTGACACCAAATTCGCTTTTTTTTCCCATCCCTTAGCTGTTAAGGCAGTTTTAGCATTAACTGTTCACATTGAAGTGAGCAGTTTGCTTAATGTAACCTTCACAGTTCATGGATGCTTCTGCAACTGTGCTTAGCCCTGACTTACTATACTTCAGGTCATCTATTTGTTCCATAATCAAGTCTCCTGGTATTTTAGCTTGAAATAGTGTCTCTAATCATACCCTCAACAATGAAACTTTCCAGCACAAAAGCCCACTTTCTTCCTCAGTGAGCACAGAGGCAAAGAAACTAGTTTTTCTTTATTGTTCCAGACTGATCTGAGTGCTAACTTTATACTCTGACCATCTGCTGGCACCATGGATTCCCTGGCAAGCTTTCTTCTCTCGGCATTTACAGAAGTTTTATTAATCTATGTCTTCTGAGATTTTTTTATTGCTTTTATTTTATTTTGCATTTTATATCCTCACTGAAGATTTTTGAGAAAGTTTTCAGACAAATGATCACTAGGAAGGATATTGTATATCTTGGGGAGAGCAGATTCCTTCATGGCATTTTGAATTCTTGTTTTCTGTGCTTCTGCACAGCATGATTTTGTGAATGTAGCTTTAACATCACAAGAAATAGTGATATGATCATTTTTGATACTGATTTTTTCATTCTAACTCTAAATCCTTATTTTACAGTTGCTGCTTCAGACTCTTCTCCCAGGTTAACTTTTCCACCAGAGGGATGAGCGTGAAATAGACTCAGGACCTGCCTGTAATTCCTGTTTATCTTTTCATGAAGATGAGCCAAAAAGTTGCACTTATGGGTAGATATATAAGATGTTTTAACATAAAACTGCATTTCAAATCGTTCCTCTTGAAATTAAAAGATGGGGTTTGAAAACTGTCAGTTCTTGTAAAATAAACTAAAAGCTTCAAGCATAAAATTTAGAGGACCCAAATAGGACAACGACCTCGGAGATCACCTACCATCCACTGTCATGGCACCTACCAGGCATTGCTGCATCCCAGTGCGTGAAGGAGACAGCTTCACCATTGGTCCACCTGAAAGTGCCTTGGTCAAGTATGTCAGAGAGACCAAGCCAGAAATATTTCTCAGGCCTCAGCCCGACAAGGCTAGTCAGGTAAGCTTGTTCATACCTGCAAAGGGATCACAAAGATGCAAGTGAAAAAGCCATATTTCCACATCCTAGTTGTATAATCTGATGATGAGTCCTTTTCTCCTTTTCCTTGCTTCCAACCTGGGGAGAGGACCTTATGACAGGATTCTGGCTCTCTCCAAATCAAAAACCAAGTGTGAGACTTTTTTACTGTTCAACAAGAGACCTCATTTGTAACTCATCTAATTTGCTGTTTGATGTTGTCTTAGATTCTGTAGTTCCAGGAATATTTCAGAACATACAGCCTTTATCCATTTAAAAGCCAAGGAAAAGTCATTATCATACCTACTTTCAACTGTGGCTAAGTAACCACCTTCTCTTTCACAAGTGGTGTTTGCTTCTGAAAATGTTGCTGGAACATGTCCAGTAAGATAACAGTAGGTTCCATATCTTCTCCAGCCCTGTGACACAATTTTAGGATTTTCATGTAACTTTTTAATTACTGTGATGTGATATATATTAAGGTGAGCTATACCATTTTGAAATTAAACATAATAATCATTAATATTATGAATTAAAAACCTTTTGCAGTGAGAGTACAGGTTCCTTCTAAGCATTTTCTGTAAATTTCTGTAAATTAGTTCTGTAAACTTTCTAATGTTTAAAGTAACTGAGAGAAACTACATAATAAATAAACCAAATAAACCAAAAATTATATGTAAATAAAATTAATAAAAAAAAGATTTTAAAAAACCCAGAACATCTATACATAAGTAATATAAACAATTCAAATAATTTTAGATGTTTCTCAGACAAAGTACTTAGTTGATTTGGGAAATAGATGTTTCATTTTTATCTACTTACCTTTTTGCAACCTGCATCAGTAGTTTCCTTGTCTCCTGCTATTTGCGATATAGCTTTTCTTTTGCAAATGTATCCAGCTTTCTTTTCACAGACATAGTCTGCCCAATAGCCATCCTATGGCAGGAAAAAGAATGAAATGACCAAGAGATGAAGAGGAATAATCTAAAGAAAAAGAATAATTTCTTTATAATGTAAACTATTAATTTTCTTTTTCGTTTAATTTTGAAATAGATTTCTTTTTTGCTTATCCAGTTCCCCTGATTGATAACAAAAATATATCTGCTTACATTCAGTGATATAGTAGACTGAGCTATAGTAGTACAGCTACAGTTGGCAGTGATAAGAAGGGATGATGGTGCAGGGAGAATGTACTCAAACTACATTCAGAGACCTGTTTTATAGCCCTAATAATTTCATTGGTGACTTTCAGTTAGTTTCAATATTAAAGTAAAATTTGTATTAAATAATGTTACCTGGCCCTTGATCAGCACACAATCTTCTGGCCTGTTTGTGGTAGATGGCTCTCCCAGGTGCCATTTTGTGTATGTCACTGGTGTACCATCACTCCATTCAAAATACATTTGAAATTTATGATCATTCAGTCCAATCCATAGCTTGTCTGTTGGCTCTGAAACACGGAAACACAGAACTAGAAGATGTCTTTATGCCATTGCATCCTTTTTACAGCACCCTTAAGGTCTAGAACATATAATCCCTTTCCTAAATTTTTGAAATAAGATTTAGTGCGTTGCCTGATCATTTTGAACACAAAGATATTAACATATGCTTTGGAAAATTAGAATGTAATAAAAGCTCTGCACTGGATTAAGAACTTTGCTTCTCTTCCTCATAGCAGTGGGAGAAGAGCAAATTACCATCCCAGTGCTTACACACTATGTTGGTAGGATAGAATTACTTTTTAGGTTTTGATGCAGTGGTCAGATTTTAAAACATTGGTTTTATGTAACTTGAAGCATGAATGGTTTAAAAACTTCTTTCAACAAAATGAAAAAAGCAGAGAACCCCCCCCAAGACCAAATCCCCCAGCCCTAGATCAATTGTTTAGTCAATAAGTAAAATCAGAGGTTTGACAATATCCAAAACTCTGCAGGGAAGGCTGTCAGCAACCACATCTAACTTTGAAGCTAGCCCTGCTCCAAGCTAAGGCTGGACTAATGATCTCCAGGGTTCCTTCTGGCCTAAACCAGTGTATGATACTACAGTTTCAGGCATTCTTAACAAAAGGAAAGCAAGGAAAATGAAAGATAAATTTAGGCAGCATTCACAAAAATGAGAAAGAAAAATACAGAAGGACGCTCACAAATTTTTCAGTAGTCACTAAAGTATGGTAAGATACCAGAATCAAAAAGTAAAAGAAACCAAAAATATCTCCTTGTGTGGTTGGACACCAAGCAGGAAAATTACTCTTCCTGAATAAAGAATTTTTCTGCCTTGAATATCTTTCACTTTTTCAATAACTAATAAACCCTTTCACTACCCCTAAGCATGAAAAAAAGCAAATAGTTATCAAGGGCAAAAAGTAGCAACAGGTCACAGACTCCTCATGTTTCTGCCAGGGATATTAAAAAGGCCATGGCAAGACCACCCTGACATGTTAGATCCAATGACCTGAGTACCATTCTTTAGGTAGCCCAGGCAATTCCACAGCTTGCTGCCTGGGAACCACATTGGATAGCTTTGCTGATCATTTCTATCCGGCAATGTAGAGCTAAACTTTTCTTTAGTAGGTTTCTTCCATCACTTCTTCAGTTATGCAGAGACCTATGAGCTTGCTGATCTGGCTGATGGTTGACCACAAGATGCAGAGAATGACTTAAAGCCATGCTGTAAGTTCCCTGAATGCACAGAAAGACATGTAGATGTGTTTTTTCCATAAAAAACATACTTTTAAAGTGGAAGTTATATTTCATAATCCTTTCACTAAGAAGCCTTCTCACTGGGATGACTGATGTCCTTCTACCCTCATGCAAACCAAAGCACAAAACAGTTGAGTAAGTCTGCAAGTTGCAGCGCAGAAGGCAGTATGTGTTTTAAATCTGAAAGGAAAGCACTGCAGCAGCCTAACACCACTGGACGTCTGTCTCATGCATGCACTTCATGTTAGTACAATTGCTACATCTCAATTCAGCTATCTGGTGCTTCTTACATGCAAAGTCAAAAGCCCTGCCCTGGAAACACTCACTGTACCCAAGCTGAGACACCATAAAGCTGTGCTCCTCAAGGCTTTGGATGCTGGCCAGGTGACTCCCTTCCTTCTGACAAGATGTCAAAGCTTCTTCCCATCCTTTGGTCTCCCTGAAGATCTTATAACAGTGATCTATATACAGTACCCATCCAACTGGACAAGTAACAGGCCCCATGTCACCTAGGAACAAACACCAGCATTTTAGAGGAGCTCAAATGACATGCAAGGGACATGACACTGAAAATAATTTCACATATTCTGTGCAGAAGTTCTAAATGAAGAATCCTCTTTGGAAATTCTCATTATAAGGAAATGATGGATGCAAAACATGATGAACATATGTACGATTCTAAGTTGTAAAAAGCAAACCAGACAAATAAGAAATTGTTTCTATTTCTAATAAACCTCTTCTGCTCATCTTTGTCAATGTGAATGCCAACCAAATCCCATAATGGCTTCTACTTTAATTATCAGCATATATCAACTTACCTGAGGGAACCAAGGTAAAGTTTCTTTTTTCACAAACATAACCAAGCTTTTGATCACATTCCCAATTTTCCCATTTAGTTTTTGTTTCAGGATTTAAAACCACGCAGAGTTTTCCAGATTCTGGAGAGGGGCTTCCTTTGGGAAAGGTACAGGTAAAAAAAGTGAATTTTTCTGAAAGGCAAATAGACCTCTAAGCACAAAAAATGCACAAAAGGAAATCACTTCTGGCTGAAATGAGAGCACCAGCTCTCACTGATCATGTCTTTCCCAGCTTTGGCAAGAATTGAGGCAGGTCTCTAGTAGTAGGCATGTGTGTACGAAATGTAATATCATTCAAGTGAATATGAACATATAACCCCCTCATAGTTTTATTGCTAGGGACAAGAAACAGAAGACCATATATAGTTTGGGAAAAAACAGTATTGCTTTCAGAGCTAAAATAGTTCTGCAGTACATAGAGGTTTCTGGCTTATATCACTAGAGAAAAGATTTATTTTTTTTTACTAAAGCTAAAGCAAGAAAACCTAAAATGCATAACTCCTGGCACATGGAATCATAGAATGGTTTGGGTGGGAAAGGACCTTAAGCTCATCTAGTTCCAACCCTCCTGCCATGGGCAGGGACACCTCACACTAGACTCTGTCAACCAAGGCTCTGTCCAACCTCTATCTGATAATAGAATTTAAAGCAATATTTAAGGTATGTCATTTTTTTAATTTTGAGACACAGAATCATACAAAGTCATAGCTACCTGGAGCCCAGTTTAAGTACCGGAAAGGGCTGCCTCCAATCCACTTCCATCCACTCAAGTCCAGTCTGTTGAGTCCAATCCATAGTGCAGAATCTGTACCTTCTGTTAACTCTGTGTAATTCAAAGAAGATAAATGATTTTATAAATCACTTATTAGCAGTAGTCACTAGCAATGTCTCTAGGAAGACTCAAAATCCTTAAATATCTATCTATATATGTCTTTAGATACTGAGATACCTGAAAAATTGAAATATGTTAAGCTTTGATTGCTGTAACCAAGCAAACAAAAAAACCTTCTTTTATTCTATCACCTAATGAAAATGATCACAGATAAGATTCTACAAAGTATATAAAAAATTAAAGTGGTTTTGTAGAATAGGGTAAATTCTCTACAACATTGGATTTGTTCGTATAAAGCTTTTAGAAGTTAAATTTATAATTAAAAACAGCAAGAGAAAGTTTCTTCCACACCATTTCTCCAGCAATACATGGGTAGGTAGAGCCATGATTTCGGATCTGTGAATAACTGATACTTTTCAGTTTGTCAAATGAATGAAAAAAAATCAGATCTCAAACTCCATTTGACACAAACACATCTTTCTTTTCGCACAAAGATATCTCTTATTTCTCATTTTCAATTTTAAAGCTTTCTTTTGACCAAAAAAAATGAAACTTTCATTTACTTTTCAGATCTCTTTTTTCCCCTTCCTTAAAAAAAAAAACCAAACAATGCCTCAACAAAGTTTTAATATACCATTTTTAAACAGGAAGCCAAAGTTACACTTGCAGCATACTGGAATGCTCTGAATTCTGTTTAATCTTGACAGTGATTTTGACAAGTACTTGTAAATTCTAAAATACTTTGTTTACTCACTCATGCATATTTAGATCTATAGATATTAGCCAAAACCATACTAAATAGTCCTTACCTGTGATGATAAACTGAACAGATCTTGAATGCAAGTCAGGGTTTGCTTTAATTCCTTACCTTTAAGGTGTATTTGTTCATGAATGTCTGTGATACTCAATAATTCTGCATTTTGCTGCTGACAGCTCTTCCTTGCTTGGTGCCATGTAAGAGCTGATTCAGAGTTTATTTGGTAGCGGATATTCGTTAGCAGATCTGTACTCCAGGTGGTGTCTTTATCTGTGAAGAAAATAATTATTTTGGGGATGATAGTAACTCCTCCACAGAAAAAACAAAACAAAACAAAAAAAAAAAAAATAAAATAAAAGAGTTCCAGGTTTTTGTTATATATGGCATTTTGATTAAATATCACCTGCACTGTTCTTTCAAGAGCACCAAAACTGTTACAAGCAGGATGGGGAAGGGTGAAGTTAAGGCCTGTAAACTGACAAATAGAGTTGTCAATATTGCCTCTTGTTCCATGAAGATATGAATAGGACTTAATACTATGGATAAAAGGACATACTTCACTTAAGGGGAAAAAAAAAAAAAAACCAAAAAAACCCCAACAAACCCACACAACCAAAAAAAGCCCAAAAATCACATGCAAATCACAAAGACTGAAATGTTAACTTCATCACTTCATCATTAATCTTTCCACATCATTAATTTCTGTGCCCACATCTATTGCAGCGGGGGTCCTCAGAGAAGGACTGTACAATGGTGACAGTGCACATCCTCACTGGGAAACAGTGAGGAGCTCAAAATTATCATGCTGCTCAACACCCCCACAATTAGTGGGAACTGCATGCTGTTTTACTCTTCAATCACACTTTTCACCACATCTTAATGTGACATTTTATTTCTTTGTGTAGAGAGCTGCAGGATGTAGCAATACATCATATACTAAAATACATTCTTGTAAAATATATGTTATGATAACCATTCATAGTCTGCTCGTGCTGCTTTGCCAGTACCACACTGAGGTGAGCTACATGGGAACAGAGAACTTACTTACCTTTTGATGGGCAAAATCCGTATCGCTGGTCTGTGTCATAGTCTGCAGTGGTTGCACACCACAGCCAGCCATCTGACCGGCCAGCCTCTGTGCACTTGGCATACCACTGCTTATTGTACATGAAAGGGAAGACACAGGGTGCCCCAAAAGCATTTCCAAGCAGTGTAAAGGTCTCTGAGAAGACAAAATGCACATTATGGAAAACAATAAATGGCTGTAAACTGAAAAATGTGAAGTCTATGCTTAATGGCTGAATTGCATCTCAAAGTACTTTCCATGTTACATTGCCTATAACAAAATTCATTTTAACACTTTTACAGACTTAAGCTGCTGACATATGTTTTAAAATAGCACTATTCTGATGTAATATTTCATAGATGCAGTCTACAACTATATTTTTGTCCTGCCCAAGACGCTTTTACAAGCTTAAGGCTCCAGAACTCTACCCTAAGATACTACTATTGTAAACAATGTTAAGATTTATATATAATGTGTAAGAGAAGGAACTAATATTTAGAAGTTCTACTTCCTGGAAAAAGTAAACATCAGGTTAGACAATCCATCTCTGGTTTTATTCCAGTGAATGTTTAAGTATCTCACATACAGTGGAGCAGCTCCCACATGCAAGGCTCAGAGTTTAATACTTCAAATATCCTGTGAGGTGGTTTTTAGAAAATTCATTCTGGATGTGGGAGGGCCATTCAGAACAATCAGACTTCAGCTAATCACCAAGGGTAACTGCACTGTTAATAACAATCATTTCATGAGCATCCTCATCTGCTGAGTCACAAAAACCACACTTCCTGTGCCTACACTGGTACTTCCAGCCCTTTCTCAGCTTACCCATAATGTGTTTCTTGAGGATGTAATTTCATTTCCATGTTGCTGTAGAAGAAATTTATCAGTGTTTATAGTCTTTATTAACAATGTAGTGACACAGTATGGTGAGCAACAGTGACTCTAGAGAATACTTACATATAATATCAAAGTAGGTATATCTGTATATACTTACAGATTTAGAGAATATAGAGAAAGTATATGAAGTATATGTAATACTTATAATACTAATATCCTACAATAAATATACTGAAATAGTGTGTGTATTATATATGAGTCTTTATTAACAATGTAGTGACACAGTATGGTGAGCAACAGTGACTCTAGAGAATACTTACATATAATATCAAAGTAGGTATATCTGTATATACTTACAGATTTAGAGAATATAGAGAAAGTATATGAAGTATATGTAATACTTATAATACTAATATCCTACAATAAATATACTGAAATAGTGTGTGTATTATATAATATATGTGTTACACATATTTCGCCATAAACATAACATTAAATTCAAAGCTAACTACCTCAGTACACTGATTTTGTAAAACTCTGAAGGTTAGTTACTGAAGGAATCAGAATAGTCAGAGCCAATGATCCAAAACACTCTAATACTCACAAACAAATTGGTGCAAAGGGTGAAAATCAATTTTCTGTACCTTCGTATCCCTGGGAACATAAAATATCCATGGCCCCAAAGATCTTCCACTTATTCTTTTCACTCAGCCCCTTCTTCAACAAAATATTATCATGTTCTTCATTGCCAGGACTGAAAAACAGATCTTCTCCTTGGATTGCAAGAAGGCTTTCATTTCTGCATTCCCACCATTGGAGCTCATTTCTTCGGTTACATGGGTACAGGGTGATCAGAGCCTGATCTTCCTTGGACGGCACCCCGAGGCATAGGTTCAGCCTCACACTCATAAGCTGATGATCAGTGATCCACCTGAATTTTTGTGATTCATTGTCTTGATGGCAAGTGGCTGTTCTAACAGACTGTGCGACAGATGCCTGAAGACAGACCTTGTTGACTTTATTATATATTAAAAAAGGTTCAATGTCTGTAAAACAAAAAAATACATAGTAAATGGTTAATAGAGAATATATGTATAGTGGAAATGTGATGTGATTGAGTCCCATTCACATGAGCATGAGTTATACTAATCATATCAGATAAAAACATAATGGTTTTGGACAGTGTAGTGCAACATCAATTTTACTGATTAAAAAGCAATAAGGTAGACAACAGAATATGTATTTCATTATTGTGTCACCATAATTAGACTGTCAGCAGCATCAGAACTGAGCACAGCTTGCTGGATTGATTTACATCCATCATGGGAATTCTCTCAACCACACTGCTCTTACCATTACCCTGTTTCCATCTATCCTCACATGCATGGCCCTGTAGACCTCTGATCTCTACAAGCTTCCCTTACCCTGCAAGATCTTGTCGGTCTCCAAGGCTCAGCTGTCTTTGCTGAGCCATTTGTCTCCCTCCTCCTGAATCCACGTTTCCTTTCCACTGTATGAATGCGGGTGAACACCTGTGGGTACTCTGGGCTCCCTGGCCTTGCTGACCCACAAGACCTGTAGTATCTTCTATTAACCATTGCAATGCAAAGCTAGGAAGGACACTGGGAAACCAGTCACAGCCTGAGAAAGTAGCAAAGACTGGGTAGTAGTGGCATTTGGCCACTATGCAGAAATGCAGACAGGCTGATGGAAGTTAGAAGGTCCATGTGTACCAGAAATTGGGTTCCTAGTCCTCCAGGTAGTTTCTCTGATCATATATACAGTGGCAGCTCCAATGTTAAGTAGAAGTAGCTGAGCTAATTTCAGTCCTGCAGGGAGTTTATCAGTAGCATCAGTGAATCAGGCCTGTGCATTTGCTCTGCTGCTTTGTGGTATACACCTTGTGACCCACCTGGTTATATATTTCCCTCCAAAGCTTGTGGGACTCATAATAAATCTTGGTCCTGATGTATTTTGTGGTCACTAGGCATCAGATTTAATTAAAATGTATTTAAAAAGCTAAAGAAAGTTCATTAAAAAGGCTGGAAAACATTGAAATCCAGTTGATACACAGTACACTGGAAACAATTATTCTGGCCTGCAGTGGTACCACGTGTGATTAAAAAAATACCATTTATTCTGTGGAAATCTGTAACAGATTTACTCAGGAGTTACAAAGCCAAAAGGATTTAACCTTAAACATTCAGGTTTCCAAAAGCCACGTGTTTAACACCTACAATAGAAGTACAGCTGAAGAGATGGTAGCAATATTGTCACTGCAATTCTACTATAACTTTCCAAATATTAATCCAATTTTATTTCACAAACAATTTACTTTGTCCACTTTATCAATGACAGTGAATTCAGTGAGTCAGTTCAAAACAATGAATGAAAATAATCCTCTTTATAAGCATTAAGTGTCTCTGGTGTGCACAGCCATCATCTGTGATTATCTTAATGTCCTACAAAGAATTCCACATTTCAGTACTTCTGAAGTTTTTCCTGCCAGACTTTGCTAAACATTACACAGACACCAACAGCTCAAAAATCAGAACACACATTTAAACATATCATTTTTTTAAGTCTGATCATCTGTGGTTACTGAAATGATAGTGCCCCTACATCTGAATAAAACCATTAAGAATTCAATCTTTTCTTCCTTGTCTATCCATTTCTTTATTTCTGTTAGACCCTTGCTTCTCACCTGCCATTAAGAAGCTCCCCATCCAGATGTCCCAAACTAATAACGTACATATAGGCACTGCCACAGAACCATAAACCACCTGGAAATGCCAGAGGACATGGAAGCACTTTCACTGGCAGCTTCATAAGAGACAAACTGGAGATACTTACCCTCCAGCTGCAAAGCACTGTGAACAAGAGAAAGAATGAGTAAGAACCCAGAGAACATAACTGCAAACGCTGTTTTCTTTTCTTCTCTTCACCAAAAGCTGGATGATGAGAACT
>NW_009943112.1:87069-89480 GCF_000696875.1 Nestor notabilis | reverse complement strand
TGAAGAGTGGACAGTGACCAGTCCTTCTCAGTTTTGAAGGCTGGCTGGTTGGATAGAAAGCTCCGAGTGCTAAATAAGGAAATATTCTGTCACATGCTGCATTTCAAAAAACAAGAACTCACAGCACAAATTTTGCCTTCAAAAAAGCATGACTTCTCACTAAGGGTGAACCGTGCTGCCTTAGGAAAGCAGCGGATACACAGAAAGTTGTATCTCAATACTTTCCTGCCATCTCTGCTAAGAAGACATCTGTGGAGCTCCTGGGAACAAACCAACAGCGATATACTAAAGACAGAAATTCAGCCTCAGCTTTTAAATCTTACACATTAATTACGCAGCAAAAAATATCATCAGGAAAACATGTTGGTCTCATTTTCATGTGCAAAATGAGACAGGATTGGATTTTAGAGAAGTGAAATTCATTCCGCAGGACATTATAAAAATTTCTGTCCTTCTAAATGAGACTGCCATTGCCTTTCTGACCTTCATTTCTGCATAAATGCAACTAAGAGACAGCACCCAAAGCTACCTGAAAAATGGCTCAATTTAAAAAGAATCCCCATTTTTCTTATGAAGTAAGTCAATTTTTCCAGACAATCATACCAAGAGACAGACACAGTTTCAGGAAATGCCATATATCTCTTCTTACCCAGATCACAGAGCAAGCACTCAGGAGTTTGGTTTCCAAACATATGGGTGGAAAGAAACAGCACTCCTCTCCCAACCACTATCGACTGTCCCTGGAACTGCAGAGGCCTGACTTTATCACAGTAGATTTTTACCATGGAAATAGTTTGTTTTGTTTAGAAAAACTGTAAAATGGAAAAACAATCTGTGGTGTGAAAATACTATTTGAAGCATAGTAACATATTTGTTCAGCACCTGTAGCAATAATGTGATAGGAAAGAAATTCGGCATCATCTCCCGTTTGTTACCAAGATGATTGCCTTTCCTAAGCACAGGATTTGTTCCTACTTGGCTGCTCCACAGAAAGACAATGCAAAACAGAGTTAGTTCCCTGAGAAGGTCTACAAGCTAAAATAAAAAGGAGAAATTGAATTGTGAAATAAGAAACTACAAGGAAACATTAGGTACAGATGTTAGGAAGTTACAGGCAAGGTTAACTGAATTTTCTTTTTCCGATGATTACAAAATATACTAACAAGAAAAATAAAATAAAATGTCTTTTTCTAGAAAAAACATTTCTAGAATTTTTATTTCTTTTTCTAAACATAAATCACTTTAGCAGCTGCCAAAGATCTTGCCTAAAAAGAGTGAAAGCTTTCTTTGGCCTCAACTGATTTGTGTTAAACTGTCTTAAATTTCCTTACAGCATGTGGCCTATTTTTATAAAAGATACATTGTCATTTATACTGTCAGGAATTTTAACAGCCTTTGTTTATTCTGGAGCTTGTATGGCATGCGGCCATGAGGAATTCCACTTTCTTCTTGGTCGGACATTGTGCAATAACAAAGAAGCAGAAAGGGCACACTCCCTTTTCTTCACCCTCCTCTGCTCCTCAAGCCACACCAGAGCCAACTGCAGCCTGCCAGTAAAACAAACACCGGTTTGTTAAGAAAAAACAAGCACTTGACAGGAATCCCTTCAGCCAGGTTGCAGACCAGTTTTAGGGCTAAAACTCTGAACAGTTTGTACTGTGTTCTTGGTACTCCAGACACACCTCGTCAGCTTGCACCTTTCCTCGTCTGGCCAGCACATTGGATTAGAGAGTGCTGTGCTGGTTGTGGCTGCTCAAGGTTGTTGAAATCCCTGAGGTCAGGCTCCAAGAAAGAGCAAAGCCAGAAGAACAAACCTTACTATGTCACCTGCTCCTGATCCCTGCAAGCCACAGAGTGCATACCTCAGGGAGTGCCAAGCAGGAGGTGACATTGCCTTCTTCTCCTTCGTGCTTCAGAAATCTGGCAATGTCAGGCACTTTCATCTCACCACTGCTCACGTGCATAACTCCGGTGCAAGCTGTATCCAGCCATGAAGTGCAGGGTGACCAGTCCCAGTCGGGAAGGTCAGAAGCTGGGCTAAAAGCAAAGTTGTACAGCCTAACATGAATTTAGGTAATTCTCTGTTACTTCAAATTCAACTGCTAGGCCTACATCCTAGACACTAATCTCATCAAGAAGTTACTGATAGTGTAAAAATTAACTTACTAAGGATTCCCTTGAAATCTCACCAAGTTCATTAAACTTCTACTCACCAAAGATTAAAAGAGGAGCACCTCACCACCATCCCCCTATGTCTCAGCCAGTCTGATGAGTCTAAATGAATACACGTGGTAGGTAATATACAATGGCTCCTTTGCAGGTGATAATTTGCCAGTTACTGATGCCAGGTGTTTGCAGATAGCTAAAGTGACATACAAGTGCTTTGGGATCGTTCAAGAGCAAAGATCCTT